>NW_017671390.1:23899-101285 GCF_001879085.1 Nicotiana attenuata
TTAGTAGAAAGAAAGTCCCGTGGTGTTCCCCAGTCATGTGCTTTGAACACCCACTATCCATGAACCATTGTTGACCACTTCCTTTCACTGTTCCCTGCACAAGAGATTAAGAGTTACTTTTAGGAACCCAAGCAAGTTTGGGTCCCTTGTAGTAGGTAAGAGGATGAATAAGAGTTCTCTTGGTCCATGCTGGTAATATGCGTTTTTTGTGAGTGGTACCTGGTCTTTCTTTTGTAGTCACCCTTTCAGCAAACACTTTGCTTTTCTAAATTGATTGATTCTTTCCTTGGACATCTTCCTTGAAGTGCCCAGTATTCCCACATTGGGTACAAGGCCAATTATCAAAGAAAGTGACGTACTTGCTGTGAGGGTTGTAAGGAGGTTTCTCACCTTGGAACCCTATTCCCTGCCTCTTTTCACAATCATTAGTGTGTAAGGCAGTGGTGGCTTCTAAGGACCGGGTCCACTTTAGGGACTTTTCAAGGTCGTTCTTTACTATTTCCAGATCAATTTGGAGTTGCTCGTTTTTCTCAATTTCAGCCCACATCCTAGATCTCATAGCTTTCACCTCATTTTCAAGCCTGATGTGTTCCTCACTGGCTATCTCCTTCCCCTTTCCAGAATTTTCAGGTTTTGACTTAGTCCAAGGTTTCACTATTGTTTCCCTTAAGTCAGTAATTTCTGCGAACAGATCACCCTTTTGTTTTCTGAGGATTTCAATGGTTTTCTTATGGTCAGTAACTACAACCACTAAGTCGTCTCTAGTTTGTTCAGATTCCTCTAATTCTAAGGTCAAAGAATCCCTATTCTCCATAAGACTATGAAAGGCAGTGATTAATACATCAGCTAAAGACATAAGTTTTTTTTGGAGAATAGGATTTCATATTTCTCTGAACATCCCTGAAGTTTAGCTCTTTGTTGCCATTGTCTTCATCATCATCTGATTGAGCCATCAAGGCAAAAGTTGAGTCATATCNNGTATGTTTGGTAGGGGAAATCGCTTTCGGACTGGCCCGGTTGAGATCCTGCTAGTCGACACAGACTCTAACCTTCCCGTCCTCTTTGGCACTGGCACAATGTTAGCTAACCATGTTGGGTATTCCATACCCTGAGAACTTTGGCTTTGACTTGCTTGGTGACTTCTTCCTTGATTTTCAGACTCATATCTGGCTTGAACTTTCTGAGCTTCTGTTTTACCAGTGGACATGTCAGATCAGTTGGCAGTTTGTGTACCACAATAGATGTACTCAGACCAGTCATGTCATCGTACGACCAGGCGAAGATGTCCTCATATTCTCTTAGAAACTCGGTGTATTCCTTCTTTTCTGATGACGATAAGTGAACGCTGATTCGTGTTTCTTTGACATTCTCTTCATCTCCCAGGTTAACAATCTCAGTCTCGTCCAGGTTGGACTTCGGCCTGTTTTCAAAATTCTCGACTTCCTTAACAATCTCTTCTGGTATGTCACCTTCCTCTGAGTCTATGTCTGTTTGTTGCGTTGTCTCATTGCATGTCACAGTCATTGGTTCATCAAGATAAGTAATAGTAATGCTGTATCAGTAAAGTAATGAGAGAAAATAATAAGAGTGTTGATTTATAAGAAAAATCGAAATGCTTTGATAAATTCCATGACGGTTTTGAACATTGAAGATCATATTGCGGAAATCAAAAATGCGAAAGGAAAAAATTAACTAGTAAAAATAAAAGATAGTGCATGATGCTTGTTCGGCCTTGCTACCCCGAGGCTCGCTGGGCTCTGGTGGTCCTGATGGTTCAGTTGTTGAGGCATGCTCCTCTGCTCACAGCCTGTATGGAAGGGCCTTCCTCCCCTCCTCCTCGAAAATGACACAACAATCCATATCGTCGTCCTCCAGGAACAAATTCCTCACTGCTGCCAACGCTTCCTCTTCTTTTGACCCATAGATAACTTCGGCCGGTTGGAAAGCCTGTTCCAAGCGTGGTATTAGCTGCTCCAATGGATAGTAAGGGCCGCGCCATGGTGGCAACCAGTGGTTGAATTCCTCCCAAGTATACTCGTATCCCAATCCGAAGGTGGTACCATGTTTCTTGAGTTTGATAGGCTTAGCGATTCCTTGGAGGTTCTTGCCAAGTCCCTTGCCAGGTTCCTATCCGCTCCAGTTTAATATGCTTTCAATTTTGTTGTCCCACTATTTGTCTTTATCAATGGCGTTGACCCGCTCGATGTGGTGATAAGTCTCCCCGCCTATCTTTCTTCTACCTCCTATTGCCGGGATGGTCTGGCGACTGTATATGGGATTACTACCGTCGCCGTGAATGATCACCTCTTGGTGATTCCACTCAAACTTCACTGCCTGATGTAGTGTTGATGCTACGGCCCTAGCGGCATGAATCCTTGGTCGTCCCAACAACAGATTGTCTGATGCCAGCACATCTATTACTTGAAAGTCGACATCAAACCAAGTAGGCCCCATTTGCAAACACAGGCTAATTTCCCCAATGGTGAACCTTTGGGAACCGTCGAAAGCTTTGACGGTGTTGGCCCCGTCCTTGATCTCATGCAGTCCCTTTCCCAATGTCTTGAGTGTTACCAACGGACAAATGTTGAGACTGGACCCTCCATCAATCCGGATTCTTGTGATAAAGTAGTCTTCGTATTGCACGGTGATGTGCAACGCCTTGTGGTGACTCAACCCTTCTGGTGGCAGCTCATCTTCATGAAAAGTGATCTTGTGACTCTCCAATACCTATCCTACTATGTTTGCCATCTCTCCTCCGGTGATGTTGCTTGGTACATATGCCTCACTCAACACCCTTAACAGGGCATTCTTGTGTGCATCAGAATTCTGTAGCAAAGCAAGGATAGAAATTTGTGCCGGTGTTTTGTTCAGCTGGTGTTTTGTTCAGGAGGGATTGGTAGTGGGATGGTTGAGGGTTGTAGGTGTGGTAAACATGTGCTGGTTGGGAGTATTTGGGTGAAGTGGGCTGATATGTGAGTGGCGGAGATGATTGATAAGTGGGTGGTGGAGTTTGGTAAGAGGGTGAGGATGCTTGGTAGTTTGGAGTGGGCTGATATGTGAGTGGAGGCATTGGGTAGGTTTGGTATTTGATGGGAGATTTGGTTCTTTGTGCAACAATTACGGCTCCTACGTCCCTTTTCTTGGACACCCTCTTGACTGTAAGGGCTTGTTTATAGCTTGCAAGGCCTCGAAGTTCGTAACCATACCGATTTTGATGCCCTCTTCGATCCTTTCCGCTAGCTTGATAATGTTAGAAAATTTGTGGCCCTCGATCATCATCAGCCTCTCATAATATTGTGGGTCTTGGGCCCCAATGAAGAATTTTTTCATCTGTTCTTCTTCTAAGGCAGGTCTAACCTTAGCTACTTCGGACCTCCAACGAGTAACATACTCGCGGAAGGTTTCTATGGGCTTCTTCTTTAGATTTTGAATGTAGAACGCATCTGGTGCGTTCTCCGTGTTGAACCTGAACCTGTCCATAAAGTCGGACGCCATGCTTACTCAATTCGACCACTTCTTTAGATCTTGGCCAATGTACCAAGATAAAGAATCGCCCTTCAGGCTCCTCATGAAAAGCTTCATGTGGATTTTCTCGTCTTTTCCTACTCCGACCAGCTTGTCACAGTATGTTTTCAAGTGGACCCTCGGATCCGCTGTTCCATCAAACATCTCGAACTTGGGAGGTTTTTACCCCTCGGGCAGTTCGACATCGGGCTGTATGCAAAGATCTTCGTAGTTTAGCCCCTCAATTCCCTTGCTCCCTTCAACGCCCTGAATTCTGCTAGTCAACCTTTTAAGCTCTTCGGCCAGATTTCTGATGAGCAAGTCCTTATCATCGGACTCGGGTGTGCTTGAGATGGGCTGGGTGGAGTGCGGCACCATCTCCATGTAGATGGGGGGTATTATGGTGGGTGTGGCAGTGATCATTTGTGGAGTTTTGTGGTTCTGGGATGAGCAGCGGGGTATTGTTGGAAGTATGGCAGGTGTCACAGTGGTGGTGAGGAGCGGTGTGGTTTTGTTGCTTTGGGAGACTCTGTGGAGGTGTGGGGTTCTGGGCATTTGGAAAATTGATATCTTGAGTAGTGAGGGAAAATGACAGATTTGCCAAATTCCGGACTTGATCAAGTTCTTCTTGAAATTTCAGCAGCTTTTGCTCCAGTTGAGAGGCATTCTCCTTGGGGACCAAAGTACCATGACCGTAAGTGAGCTCTACCCGTTCAGTTGAGTTTTCCTTTCTAGAGTTGTTCAAATCTTCCATCTTTCCTTTGTTCTTGTTTTTGACGGGACTGAGAGGAGGACTGGGTGGAGGGCCCTTGGATCTTGTGGAATAGGATGATGTTGCCAGAGTGCTCGAACTAACCTTTGGGGAGGGGAATAATAAAAAACAAAAATAAAACAATAAGGTAACCAAGTTAGTGAGGTTCATGAAAAATCGATGCAATATTTAAACACATAATGTGGGAATGTAAATCGTGTCCTAATTTGGGTAGGCCTAGCGACAGCTTGATTTGGAGAACATGGAATGCTAAATGCCTCATTTTATTGATAGAAAATAAGACGAATCCCAAATCGACGTTAAATATAGGAAAAAAATAAAGTCACTAATGGCCATTGGCCTTATTACATTTTAAATAGTGAAAAGATAAGGTCCTATCTACTTGGTCCCTGAAAGACCCTCCCCAGACTCGGCATCCCTGGCTTCGTCAAATAACTTCCCCAGCTCGCGAAGTCCCAGCAATAGGTAGGCTCTGGCCAGATGTCCGCCTTCGTTTCCCTCAGCATTTTGACAGTCTTCGACCCTTTTGAGGAACCTTCTTACCAGTTCCACTACGCCTCGCTCCAGGTATCCCAGTCGCTTGTTGGACTTGATGGTCATGTCCTTCCATTCCTCAATTAACTTTGAATTGGCTTCTTGTATTTCACGGTGCTCACTTTCGCGTTCCCGGATTCTTTTGCGTATCTGATTGTATTTAACCTGTGCCTCGGCCTTTTCATCTATGATCCTTTGACCTCGAGCGAACCCAGGCTCACCCAGACCATCATGATTATCCTCCAACCAACCAGAATAGTAGGGAGTACAATCGGCGTGGTATCGATCTGGTTCGATGGTATCCCTTCCCATGACGATCTTGCAGTGCCACATATGCTGAGCTTGGCACTTGTAAGGACTATCGTCAGCCTGGAAGTCAGCCCGGAAATGACTTATCTTGTTGACCCTGGGTACAACCTGCTTCCTACCAGCTTGTCTCATAACTCGGAGAGGGACGTAGGGATACATTCCTCTCAGACCGATTAATATTAGAAAAGGTGCGTCATGGGATCGGGCGATGAATTCTTCAGTTGGAAACCATTCGAACATCCATTGTACTTGCTCCTCGGTCAGATTATCAAATAGCTCGAACCATCCTTTGGCATCCTCTGGCTGAGCAAACATATCAGGGATATAATTCATTCCCTTTGGGTGATGGAAAGCGATATGATCGTCCCAGTCCCTTCGTTGAATGCCTTGTCGGTATTCACCCTTTTGTAGATGCTCCACGAGCCACAACTGAAGTAGCAAATTGCAACCCTCGAAGTGACTAGCTCCCCGTTGACATTTCTCTAGGGCTCGGTATATTTCTGCGACGATCATGGGCATAATGCTGAATGGTTGCCCTCCAATTCCTTCCATTAATGTTTTAGTAACCATGGCAAGTCGGGTGTGGATTCTTGCCTTCTTCATTGGAAACACAATCAACCCCAGAAAACAGAACATGAATACAAAGACCCTTCGATGAATATGTCCTAATGAGGTGATGGCAAACTCATCAGGATAGGTACGGTAGGACTTGCTGTGACCGTACCTCTCGTACAAATATTGAAAGGGGATATAGGATTCTTTGAGGCATGTCAGTTCTGGATTCTTCTTCAGACCCACCATCTTGAGGAAACCCCTGCCCTTGCGGTTTTCAAGCATCAATAAACCTGGAGTCTCCTATAGCAAGCCAGCTAATCCTCCTATTTCTTCTAGCAAGAGTGTCATCTCAACCTCCCCGAAGCTGAAGACGAACCTTTCACAATCCCAAAAGAGAGTAGCAACTTCGATGATTTTGTTGTTGGGTTGGATTTCCAGGAGGGAGGGCAGATTCCCTAGATATTTTCGGACAAGAGTCTGGTCAGTGGAATGAAGATCTTTCCACCAGCTTAGCAGTCCCGGGTGGATGTTGGTAACCATGCCGAATCTGGGGATTTCGTGCCTCATTATCTGTAAGAAAATAAGGTTAGGCCCTTTCCCCCACCAGACTCGACTATTTAACATCAATAATTGGCATAAAAGCATTTAGTTCTCCAAATAAATGCACAGAACGTGATAATGTCCGTTTGGGTTTCAGGGGAACCCAGTGGACTTTGGACAAGGCTATCCTAAAGAGTCATTATGTGGACAACATAACTGACTCGGCTAGGTTTGACCATGATGCATGCACAGCTAAACAGAATGAGGTTTCTATAAGGGTTTTAAATTGGTACCCTTGAGCGCACAACTCAAGGGGGAAAGGCACGGAACCGTCGAATACACCGTAGATCGACTGGTTTTACCGCAAATATGCCGTTTCTGAATTTAGGGGGTGATAATATCGGAAGAGCGCAACCACTCATTATAAGCGTTGCTATAGGATTTTGTATGGCACGAGTGGAATATGATGTTGAGCATGATTATGCAACAGTTAAAGGCATGTAGTCATGTATTTGCACGTTAAGAAAGCAGTAAATACAACAGTTCCATAATGTAAAGCGGAAGTAATGAAAAGTAGTAAAGAAAAGAAAAAGGAGATCAGTCAGTTTGGCAATTGAAAAGAAAATTGAATGCTTAAAGGATATAAACAAATAATTGTGCGTAAAGAAGCATAAATTCACAATAAAGGTCTGAAATGGTAAAAGCCTAAAGGTCCCCAGCAGAGTCGCCACGCTGTCGCGCCCCCTTTTTCTCGTGAAATCGGGTTTATGACATTTTAGAGGACAACTCATTCCTTTTGGGAATTCGGTTTGATTCAAAGAGTCGCCACCTAATGATTAGGGTGCATTAGGACACCAAGGAGATTTGATTTGAGTAACTAGAGATTGGGTAAGGGCTTGAAATTATTTTAAGGGGAAGGTGTTAGGCACCCCTCAGAATCCACTAGTGTGGTTCCCGACCAGACTATTATTGTGAATTTGGGTACAATTAGCATATAAACAAATAGGGCTCAAAAAAGAGGGGATTTCATCATATACAGGGTTGAAAGTAAACAAGGTTTAAAAGGGAAAAAAACTGATTTTAAAAAAATAAAGAGTTAAAATGCTGAAAAGAAAGAAATAAAAGATAAAGGGAGAGGGGTCCTAGGCTTATTAGTAATGTGGATCACCCCACACAATGCCCGGTAATCACTCCTCGATGAGGGGCTACACGTGACATTATCGCGTGGTCATCATATCCATATCTACCCTTCCCACCCTATTGAGGTATTAAAGCGCGGAATGGTCTCGTTTACCTATTGCATGCTACTACCCGTCCCAATCCTATCAGTCTCAGAGGCATGATGACTACTAATCCTAAAGGGAAGGGATGTTAGGCTTATTTGTGGTTTCAAAGGCAAAAATTCTAAGGCGACATAGAAAACATGTATAGCAAGTTGGGGGAAAGCACATAACAAGCAAAGGCTCAGATATACCTCCTTGAACAAAGAAACACGTAATTAGCATGACTTACACATACTAGTTAAGGTCTGATTAAGTACTGAACATGCAAGAGCTTAAAGGTTGAGGCAGACTGCTTTATTACACAATTCAGATAAGAAGCCCGAATCAGGCCTGCCAGCTAGTTGTATTTGTTAACAATACTGATTTAATTTATAACTTTAACCTAAGGCTTGCCTATGTGTTGGACAAGGATCCTATAGGCATGGTATCTATTGAATTCAGAAAGCAACGAAATAACAGGGTTTAAAGTAAACTGGACACATACTGATTAACAGAGGAGTCGGATTTTTGTTAAAAGAAAGGCCAGTTTTTAACGAAGATTATAAGTTCTACAGCTAACAGTAACCGTTGTTACTAATTTTAGTTCCATATGTGAATGAAGCGATTCAGATTCGATCAGGAGTTCCTATAGACATGCTCTCTACGCGTAGTTGATTTTGAACATGGTATATAATGCAGGAAACTTGTTTTAAGACTTATGAAAATGATATCTAGGTGCTGAATTTTGTTTAAGGCCTATGAACATGGTATCTAAGTGTAGGAATTGCATTAAAACCTATGAATATGATATCTAAGTGCAGAAATTGTTTGAAAACCTATGAACATGATTTCTAAGTGCAGAAGTTATTTGAAAACCTATGAACATGATATCTAAGTGCAGAAATTATTTGAAACTTATGAGCATGATTTCTACGTGAATGATGGATATACAGAATTTAGAAGGACCTATAGGCATGATTTCTATGTGCATATGCAGAATTCAAAATTCCTATAGGCATGGTATCTACCCTGTTTGCATACATAGTTACCCGTGGTATGTACCCTGTTTGCATACATAGTTACCCGTCCTTTTCACTAGCCATCCCCAAGAGTTTATTACAAATTATTACAACCCAGATTACAGTAAAAAATACATCAGAAAAATATAAATAAAAGTACAACCGAGGAGAGCCTGACTCAGACTTCATGTCTGAAATATGAGGTAAACCAACTCCATGAGATCATGATCCAAAGCCTTTCTCCCATTTGAGTGTGTCAAAGTTCCCTAAGAGCCTCAAAGGGACTCCGGGCAATGCTCACACCCAAATGTGTTATTAGATTGGGATAAAGTGCAGTGTGGAAGGGCCAGCCCTCAAGTGTCCAAGTTCAGAGGGAACTCAAAGGGTCCCAAGGCAAGGCTCACAAGAGGGGGACAGAACTTAAAGACTAAGAAAGTGTGCAAGTGCAGAATAGAGTGCTAAAAGGGAAAAGGAAGAGGGAATCAACTACAGACAAGCACAGACAAGGGAATTCAGGGGAATAGGGGATTGTAAAGAGCCTGTCGCTTAGCAAAGGCAGACTTTAGGCATGCCCAGCAATGGGGAGTGCTAGCACACCTGTAAGCCTGCCAAAACACATACTGTTAGAGGCTAGGTTCCCCAAGGGATCAAGTTCAATTCATGGACAATAACTTGCATATTGCCATGCCTTAAACCATAGCTTAAACACATAGGGGGCAGGGGTTTGGGATTCACAATAGAATAGGCAGAAAGAAATCAATAAGCTAGAATGAGTGTTGAACTATACATAAGCAGTAAACGGGGATACAAAAGCAATAAATAAACACATTGTTGTGCTGCTGAAACTTAAATCAGGACATACCAGTTTCAAGGAAACAAATAGAGAGAAAGCAAGAAACAGGTCTTGTAATAGGCCACAATATAAGCAAACAAGAGAGAATACTTTTTTGAGTGTAAGTATATGTTTTGAAAGACTACCGGTGATTTTTTGTTAATGAAAGAGTCATGTATTTATTGTGTGAAAAACAGGCAGAAATAAGTTAAGAAAATAATTAAGGAACTGGGTATCAATTAAAATCAATCAGTTCAAGTCCTCCTTTAATTAAGGAATTCGGACTGAGCAAGAAAATTATTTAAGGAAAGAGATCAAACAAGCATCTTGTGGCAAGTAGGCAATTAGGGGTAAATACATAAGAAATTACTTAAGGGAAGAACTTTGAAATACGCGGTTACATAAATAAGGTAAGAAAAATCAATTAGTTGACAGTAAATCAAGGATCAGAGATTTTGTAATCACTGGTCCATGAATGAACCGAGTCAGAAAAGCTGAGGAAAGTTTTTAACTTAAATCGAGCCACAGGGAAATCAGCAAACAAGGAAAGAAATCAATCAAACCTATACAGAAGGAAATCTGAAATTAATCAAAATTGAAAGCCATTTTAGAGTGAAGTTCAGCACATATAAAGAGCATACAAACAAGCTAAGCTGAATTTAGGGCAAAGAAAAACGTCATGCCATTGCAAAATCAGTAGGTAGTCACATAGGTCAGCAATGTAGAAGAGATAGTATCAAATATCATACAAAGGGTCCAGTATAAGGACCATAGAAGAGTTTAGTAGAAAATCAGAATTTTTTAAAGAAACAGAGGTTGAAACAAGAATTTCAAGGTTGAGCAACAGATGAAACAAATTCAGAAACTCGAAATAGTTAAAGTTTCTGAAATTAGAAAATTCAAAAGATGAAGAAATAGCATATCACACAGCCAACGTTCTCAAACTCGGATAACCCCCAAATTCTTGGGTTTTATCATCAATCGAGTGCAGAGATGAGAGGACAAGTAATCAAAGAAAAGATACTAGTCGAAACAGGTCCAGAGGTCTCAGAAAGGAACTCATGAGAAGCATAGTAAAAGAACAACATGTGAAACACAGTAGAGGGACTCAAAGAAGCATAGTAGAAGAACAGATAAGAAACCTAATGTAAGAAACTAATAAGAACAGTAGGAGAAGCATATTAAGAAGCATATTAGAAGAAACTTAACTAGAACACAGTAGAGGAACATATAAAGAACACAGTAGAGAAACATACAGAGAACTCAAAAAGAAACATATAAAAACACAATAGAGAAACATATAAAGAACTCAAAAAAGAAACATATAAAGAACACAATAGAGAAACATATAAAGAACACAATAGAGAAACATATAAAGAACACAGTAGAGAAACATATAAAGAACACAGTAGAAGAAACATCTGAATAACTCAAAAAGAAAAACCCTAAATTGGAAAAAATATAAAGGTTTTGAAAGCATAACTTTTGAAAGAAATACCAAGAGATCGTTTAAAAATTCAGGGAAAACACGGATCTAGAACAGATCTAGAGAAAATAGAAGAACCTCAAAGACTAGGGTTTCAGAAGAAACCAAACGGTGAGAAAGGCTTGGATAGCTGTTGATCTAAGCAGGAGCGATCGAAGCCAGGCTCGAAACAAACATGGCTTGCCGGAGATGGCCATAAAACTTGAACCAACAAGGTCTGGATGGAGCCCTTCGTGTTCAGACCATGAAACCTCAGCGAACAGGTGTGTAGGAAGCCTAGAGGGCCGGTAGGTGGTGAGACCACCATAGATTCAGGCCAGGAGGTGGCCGGAGAAGGTGAGTGTGACTCATCGGAGCTGAGGGGAAGGGGTAAGGTTCTCGAGAGAACCAGAGATAGAGAGATAGAGACGAGTGAGGAAATGAGAGAGGTCTTGGGGGTCGTTTGGTTTAATTTGGTAAGGGCGGATCTAGACCGTTGATAAAAATTGATCAACGGTCAAGATTTAATCCGGGTTGGGTCATGTAGATTTAGGATTGGGCTTGGGTCTTGGGTTGGTCTAATTTGGGTCAGGGTATTGGGTTTAATTAGGCTAAATTAGGAGACAAAATCTGGCTATAAGTTAAATAGCCCCTTTTTTCCCATTTAATTTATAAAAAAAAGTAAATAAACTTTTGAAAACTAATTCAAAGCACTAAAATGATTTATAATGTATAATTATCAAATTAAAAATATAAAATCCCATTTTATAAACATGAGACGAGTTTAAACCTAGAAATGGCTAATATTGCAATTATGCAATTTTATCCTTAAAATACTAAAATAAATTTGTAAAAATGTGTGAAAAATATCTTAGCTATATTTTAGTATAAATATGAAAATCTAATAAATGAATCACCAAAAATGGTAATTTTGGTGACAATTATTGGGGTTTTCTTTCTAAAATAGGGCAGTAAATTGATTTAAAATCTTGGAAAAATTAAAGAAAAATAATGAAACCTTGGGATATGCTTATATATGCATATATAGATTATTTTGAAGGTATTTTGCATATTTAAAATACAGGGAAAAATTAGGTATCAACACCGGCGGCCTTGGGTGTGTTTTGGATGGGCTACGGGCCATTTCTTTCTATTTTTGGACTGCTGTTTTCTGTCATCTGGTTTCCTTCATCGCGTTCGCGTCCGTGTCCTCGCGTTCGTGTAGTGTTATTTTGGAGGATGAAATATTTCCCCTTCGCATTGGCACTCTTCTTCTCGCGTTCGCTAAGTTTTGCCATTCACATCTTCGCGTTCGCAGCTCCACCTTAGCATTCGTGTAGTAGAAACTAGGAGTTGGGTGCTGGAGACTATTTCCTCTTCACGTGCGCGTCTTTCTTCCCGCGTTCGTGAAGGTACACAATTTCTTTCTTGGCATTCACGTACTTCTTTACGCGTTTGCATAGCCGAGTCGTTGGGCCATCAGATTTCCCACTCCACGATCACGAGCTATCTGTCGCGTTCGCAAAGCACATCTTGGCAACCTTCATTTTCTTTATTCGCGAACGCGATCAGTCTTCCGCGTTCGCGATGCTTTAATACCTGGGCGGAATATATAGTACTATATTCCGAGGGTTAGCCATTTTTACCATTTTTGGAGTTCTAGAGCTTGGTTTTGAGCGATTCTTTGCGGGTTTTTCAAGCAAATCGATTGGGTAAGTTTTCTTCACCTAGAATTTATTTTATTTCCATTATTTTACTGTCACAAACCAACCGATGGGCCGCGACGGGCACCCGGTACCTTACTCAACCGAGTACCAACATAACATATCTTTCTTATTGTACTTTCATTGGCAAATGGGCCAAACGGGCCGTCATGGGCTAACCAGAACAGACATAGGGGAATACTCAATATAGGACGACCTAACCTGATATATATATAAAAAATTATACATGTGACATATGGGCCTATAAGGCCAACATGTTCATTTGTAAACTCAAAACATAGGTCGGCAAGGCCATACAAACATCCGTATACATGACATTTGTCTACAAGCCTCTAAGAGTACATACTTATCATAAAGGTCGGGACAGGGCCCCGCCATACCAAACAATACGGGTCTAAATCATACTGACCAAACAACGCACTCCGGAGCAAATGGAGTGCACCAACATCTTCCGCTGAGCTGTTAGTCTACTTGGAGGACTCTCGACCTGTCTATTCGGACCTGCGGGCATGAAATGCAGTGTCCCCAAGCAAAAGGGACGTCACTACGAATAATGTACCGAGTATGTAAGGCACATAAATAAGTACATAAAAGACATGGAAGAAATATAGAGTAAATGACTCAACCTGTAAGTATGGACAACTTTGTAAATCATGAAATACTTATAGTGTCATGCATATGCGTATGAATGTCATGTCGTGCATAAGTACATATGTTCATTATATCATCAAGCCTCTGAGGGCATCCCATCACATCATCTCGGCCACTGTGGGCAAAATCATCAACGTATACTAGCTGATTAGGTGGCGGTGCGTATATAACGCCGTAACCTTTTCCCTTATTCCATATATATNTATATATATATATATATATATATATATATATATATATATATATATATATATATATATATATATATATATATATATATATATATACGTGTATATAATGCCTTCTGGTCATGGATCAATTTACATGTATAAATGAATGCAATGCATGATAAGTACGTCAATAAAATCTCTCGGAACGTCATAAGACCATTATACCACTAACTAATATCTTGAAATGAACTTTATCAACATACGTATTTTCTGAGGCCCATGAACAGACGATAAAATAATAAGACAAATGGGAATTCAAGAACATAGGCACCTCTAATATTTCTATGAATAGAGCCATTTATGGAAGTTGTGCATTTACTCGTTTCGTTTCTATCATATAGATCATGCCAAAAAGGAAAGAAGGGATAGCCTTAACATACGTGAGCCAATTCTATTGACAATCCCTCTAACACACGTCAATTGCGACAACACGTGACAACAGATCGAAGTAGGGAAAAATCCATATGATATTCTTGAGAAAGATTGCACCGTACTCCCTTAAAATTGCAAAATCCCGTTGCTATTATGCAATATAATTTCGTATGGATTCCTTTGCTAATCCAAGAATTCCCGTAGCTCTCTGGTGAATTAATCCTAATCTTATGTGACTTATTGAATTTGAGAGATCTTCTATGGCTTTTGCTAAAGCATGTTGCCATTTCCATATATTTTGTGCATTTTAGAGCTTTTTAGGGCTTAGCCAAGAATCCTTTCCAAAGTGCTATCTAGCAAAGTGATCTAAGAGTCGCTCAATGACTAATTATGTCGCAACCACGTTTGTGGGGAGGGGGGATTAGGCTAATCAAATGTCCTAATTATTTAGCTAATCTTCCCCCAAATATTATTAATTATCCAATCAATTCCTTAATTAACTAGGTAATCTTCCATTACCGAATAATCCACAAGTAACGACCCGACTGGTCGTTTTGCCTTCTAGAACCTCGTACCCTAAATAAAACTTTCCGTACTTGCTTTAACTGATTTACGACTTGCGGGGATAGTTGGTTCGGGATTTGGAAGAGTTTGGATTGAAATTGGAACACTTAGTTCCTTAAGGTTGGCTTAAAAGGCCAAGTTTGACTTTGGTCAACATTTTTAGTAAACGAACTCGGACTAGCATTTTGATGGTCCCAGAGGGTCCGTAGGAAAATATGGGACCTGGGCGTATGCCTGGAATCGAATTCCGAGGTCCCTAGCCCGAGTAATGAATTTTTGTTAAAAATTGCTAAACTGAAATTCTAAGGATTTAAAGAATTGAATAATGTTTGCTCATGTTGGTATCGGGCCCATATGTTAGTTCCGGAGCCCGGTACAAGTCCAATATAATATTTAAGTCTTGTTTGTGAAGTTTGGTGAGAAACGGGACTGATTTGACGTGATTCGGACATCCGGTTGTAAGAATAGGAATTTGAGTGTTCTTAAGGATTTCATGCATTTTGTAGTTGAATCCGTAGTTTTAGATGTTATTTCTGCAATTTGATCGCTCGAGCAAGTTTGTACAATGTTGTTGGACTTGTGTGGGTATTCGGAGTGGAGCCCCGAGGGCTCGGGTGAGTTTCGGGCATGGGTTGGGGGTGAAAAACACCCTAGTTTTCTGGTATTTTTGGGCAGTGTTGCAAGTCTCGCAAATGCAAGGAAATTGTTCGCAATTGCGAACCTCGCATTTGCGAGGAAAACATCACATTTGCGATGAAGCCAGTTGGGGGCAGTTGTCGCATTTGCGACATTATCTTCGCATTTGCAAGCCCAGTAGGGTCCGCATTTGCGACCCCTGTATCACATTTGCGATCAAGGTAGGGGGAGACCAAGTTCGCAATTGCGACTTCGCTTTTGCTAACCTGATGTCGCAAATGCGACATCAGAGGCCTGGACACAGCTTTTAAAAAGGGACTTAGGCCATTTATTTCGTTTCAACTCTCCACTTGGGCGATTTGGGAGCTTGCAAAGAGGAGATTGAGCCAACCCAGTACCCGCAAACCACTACCTACCATACCCCTCAGAACGCACCACAACCTACCCGCAATCCTCAAAACTCGACCAACGACCACCACTGCACCCAAATCCTTAGAGTCCATCAAAGAAACCCCATATATGTGGAAACCTTACCCCACACTCTACAACAAACCTTATACATACCAGAATCCACAGAGAAGGACCTACTTATCAAGAATATGGCGGAGGAACTTAGGAAGCTTAGAAGTCGAGTCCAAGGCATTGAAGGGGGTAAAGGCGTTGAGGGTTTGAACTACAAAGATTTGTGTATTCAGCCGGTCGTAGAACTGCAGGAGGGTTACAAACCTCCCAAGTTTGAAATGTTTGACGGAACAGGTGACCCAAAGGTGCATCTAAGGACATACTACGACAAACTCGAAGGAGTGGGTAAAGATGAAAGAATCTGCATGAAGCTATTCATGAGGAGCCTAACTGAGGATGCCCTATCATGGTATATCAGTCAAACTCCAAAGAAGTTGGTTAACTGGGTAAGCATGGTGTCAGATTTCATGGATCGGTTCAGTTTCAATACGGATAATGCTCCTGATGTCTTCTATATCAAGAATCTTAACAAGAAGCTGTCAGAGACTTTATGCGAGTATGCTACTCGATGGAGATCGTAAGCTGCAAAAGTATGGCCAGCATTGGAAGAAGAGCAAATGAACAAATTCTTTGTCCGGGGCCAGGATCAACAATACTACGAGAGGTTAATGTTTATTGAAAATCATAAATTATCCGACATCATAAAGTTGGGAGAAAGAATAGAAGAGGGAATTAAAAGCAGAATGGTGACAAACTTTTAGGCATTCCAAGCTACAAACAAGGCCTTACAGTCAGGAGGTATATATAAAAAGAAAGAAGTTGGTGCAGTAATGGTAGCTCAAGGACCGAAATCTCCTCTTACATACCAATTGAGAGGCAAGTTATTTTTACTTAATGTGAGTTTAATACTTGGGTTTTGGGTAGATTAACACACAAAAATTAGTAAAAATCATGGGATTTGAGTAAAAACTAGGGTTTTGATATAAATAAGATTTAACCACGAAATTTGTTATGGAATGAAGTAGAAATTATATATTTTTATCCTTAGGTTATGGGTAACAACTTTCTTCAAAAATTTCCGGAATCCGGGCATGTGGGCCCGGGGTCAAATTTTAGGAATCTTGTAATTTGGATTGGGGAATCACCCTAGTGGTTGGGATATGAACCTTTAAGCCTATATTGATTGGTTTCTACACTATTTTGATAGTTTTGGAGTGTTTGGCACCAAAGTGAGGGTTTGGGCTTAAGCTTGGACCGGAAGGTACGCTTTGGAGCGAGGTGAGTCTCCTTTCTAACCTTGTTAGAGGGAAATGTCCCCATAGTTGAGTTAATTAATCTTGTGTTGCTAATTGTGGGGGCTACGTACGCATGAGGAGACAAGAGTCCGTGCGTAGCTACTATTATGTTAATTGTCCGGGTAGTTTAGGACCCGTATCATGCTATATTAGCAAATGTTTATATCCTCTTATGTTAATGAGATCACTTAGGACATGTTAGTGGTTGGAAATAAATGTATAAGAACGTATGCACTTACTTGACAACTTGTGTGAATTTATGTGACTATGAATGCGCCTTATGTGCCTTCTTGATGATAATTGATATTTGTGGATCGGGCCGATCGCCTCGGTAGAAATAGATGCATCTATGGTTCGCACCATTCGTCCCTCTGGCAGTGCACATTTTCTTTTTATGTTGGATCGGGCCGTACTACCTCGGCATGATGTGCGCATGACTTTTGTGTGAAATCTTATTCATGACTTACTCTGATAAATGCCTTGAATTGAAATCATATAAGACATGACTGGAATTGATATATATTGATCTCTGTAAACTCTGAGCTTGTTATTTTGCCTATATTATCTATGCTTAGTGAAATCTTAAATCATTATTGGTATTGACCTTAGTAAGTGTCATGTCGACCCCTCGTCACCACTTTTTCGAGGTTATACTGGATACTTACTGGGTACATGTTGTTTATGTACTCATATTATGCTTCTGTACTTAATTGTACAGGATCTGAGGCAGGTACATCTGGCTATCCTTCTGGTGCACATTCTTGATAGAGTCCCGAGATTCCACGGTGAGCTGCCCTTCTCCCATACCGTTCAGCAGCCTGATGGAGTCTCTCTATACTTTTGGATGTCTATTATAGTTCAGACAGTAGGATATATTTATTCTTTTGTGTATTCTACTAGATGCCCGTATACTTGTGACACCAGATCTTGGCATACACATTAGTAGACAATTCTTTTGGTTTGTATAATTATTATCTTACATTGCTGATTATCACTTATTTATGATTTAAATGAACAAATTGTCGGAACTATTTCGGAAAAATAAAACGAGAATTCACTAATATGTAGAGTTGTCTTGCCTGACAACTGTGTTGGGCGCCATCACGACCTATAGCTAAACTGGGTCGTGACAACTTGGTATCAGAGCACTAGGTTCACATAGGTCTCACAAGTCATGGGCAAACCTAATAGAGTCTTGCAGATCGGTACGGAGACGTCTGTATTTATCTTCGAGAGGCTATATGGTGTTAGGAAACTACTCTTTCTTCATTTCCTATTGTGCAGTGGTTAGTATACTAAATTTCCCCTCTTCTATTCTCTCACAGATGGTGAGGACGCGCACGGTAGTTGTCCCAGACCCGGGAACAGCTGCTCCCCCCGTTGCTAGAGGCCGAGGCAGAGGCTGGGGGAGGGCACCGGCCCGAGGTAGGGGACGAGGGCATCCTAGAGCTATCCCAGTAGCACCACCGGCGGATCCTGTTGAAGATCCTATCATTGAGGAGCAGGGCGAGGTGCCTGCAGCTAAGCCTACCCCGGCGGACTTCATGACAGCACCGGGTTTTCAGGAGGTCATGGGCCGTATGCTGCGGTTCATGGACACCATGACTCAAGCTGGATTATTTACAGCGGATCCAGCCACATCTCAGGCGGGAGGGGGAGCACAGACCCCTACTGCTCAGGCTCCTGGACATGCAGCTGCAGTATATCAAACTCCGGGTGCACTACCCACAGGTGGGGCTCAACCAGTTGCTGTAGGGGTACCCGAGTCCAGACCAGCTGCGGATAGTGATCCGCACAAGTTGTTGGACAGATGGACCAGGCTACACCCTCCTGTCTTCGGGGGTGAGCGTCATGAGGATGCCCAGGATTTTATTGATAGGTGTAGGGACAGACTGCACAACATGAAGATATTGGAGTCGCATGGGGTTGACTTCACTACTTTTCAGCTGGAGGGCAGGGCCCGTAGATTGTGGAAGTCGTATGTAAAGTTAGAGGAAAGTTCCGTAAAAAATGCAAAGTGTAATCAGATGAAGCTACAAGTAATATGGGGAGATTCAGGCTCTTTTGGAAGGAAAGCATGGTGTAGGTCCATATACTTTTGGTAACTACTCAATTGTTACACCACCAATTAAAGGATAAAGGATCAAAATTCTCATGTTGCATAACATTTGTTTATGGGAATAACAAGGTAAATGAAAGGAGGGATCTATGGGAATAACTCAGACAAATTCATAGTAATATGCATAAAGCTTGGTTAGTCATAGGTGACTTCAACAATGTGTTGTCTGTCAATGACCGGATTAATGGGCAACCTGTGCATCAAGTTGAACTTGTGGACTTTCAGTAATGCATAAAGGATATTGGATTGGGGCAGTTGAATAGGAAAGACTAACAATGGTCATGGTGTAATAAAAGGGATGCAGCGAGTAGAATATATAACAATACTGATTGGGCTTGTGACGACCCGGCCGGTCGTCTCATGAGTTACCGCTCCGTTTTCCCCATTTCTACTTCTTATTGATTTGTTCATCTGTGTTTTGAGGTATCGGGTTGGATGGATTGAGCCCGGATTGGTTTTGGTGAAGTTTGAGGCACTTAGTCTCTTTTAAGAAGGCTTAAGTTGGAAAAGTCAACTGGATGTTGACTTATGTGTTAGAGGGCTCGGATGTGAGTTCCGATGGTTCGGTTAGCTTCGGGAGGTGATTTATGACTTAGGAGTATGATCGGAATGGGTTTTGGAGGTCCGCATTAGATTTAGGCTTGAATTGGCGAAGTTGATATTTTGGCGATTTCCGATTGGTAGGCGAGATTTTGATATAGGGGTTGGAACGGAATTTCTAGAGTCGCAGAAGCTTCATTATGTGATTTGGGATGTGTGTGCAAAATTTCAGGTTATTCGGGCGTGATTTGGTTCGGTTTTTGATCAAAAGCGTATTTCGGAAGATTTTAGAAACTTAGGCATGAATTCGATGTATTTCGGGTGATTTGATGTTGTTTGAGGTGTTTTGAGGATTGGAACAAGTTTGAATAAGGTTTTAGGATGTGTTGGTGCTTTTGGTTGAGGTCCCGGGAGCCTCGGGGTGAAATCGGATGGTTAACGGGAAGATTTGAGACTTGAGAGATTGCAGAAAAATTTGCTACTTCTGGTGTTTTCGCACCTGCGGTTTGGGGGCCGCAGGTGCGGCGCCGCATGTGCGAGGGAGAGGCTGCAGAAGCGGTTCTGGAGGGGATTGTCAGGAACCGCAGATGCGGTATGGGGACCGCACCTGCGGGGTCGCAGATGCGACCAATCGACCGCAGATGCGGTATGTGGCCGTTAAGTGAGCTCCGAAGAAGCGGAGGAGTTGACCGCATATGCGGTACCGCAGAAGCGGGTTTTAGACCGCAGATGCGGAAAGGCCTGGGCAGACCATATATGTTATTTCATTTCGCGATTTTGCGTTATTTCACCATTGTTGCCTTCGACCTTGGAGCTTTTTGGGCGATTTTGAAGAGAGAAATCAAGAGACTTCGTTAAAGTAAGGATTTTTGGACCAAAAACACACTTCTACGGTAATATTTCATGGATTAAGACTGAAATTAAACGAATTAAAGGACTAAAAATGGAGGATTAGGGCTTGAGTTTAGGAAACCTTTAAATGGGAATTTGAGGGGTCATTTTGACTCTGATTTTAGTAATTTTGATATATATGAACTCATGTGGAGATAAGGAATCCGTTGGTGTAAAAATTTCTGAATTTCGAGAAGTGGGCCCGGGGCTCGGGTTTTGCTAATTTCGGGATTTTTTGTATTTTTCGATTATTTTCGCTTAGGCTTTGTTCCCTTAGCATATTTTGACAACTTCGTTCTGATTATGGATAGATTCGACGCGCGTTAAGGCCAATTCGAAGGGCAAAGGCGTCGCGAGCTAGAGATTTACCCGGTTCAAGGCTAGTAATGATTGTAAATGGTGTCTTGAGGGTTTGAAACCCCGGATTGCACATTGTAGTGCTATGTTGAGGTGAGACCCACGCTTGTTGACGAGCGTGGGGTCGTACACTATTGGGGATTGTGACTTGGTCCGTCCCGATTGATGATTTTACCGCGTATTTGACTGAAACTTATTTGCTACCACTATAATTTGGGCTGAATGCCATATTTGGGCTTCGTGCCAATTATTTGAACCCTTCGGGGCTTTTTATTGATATTTCCTCACTATTTTGAATTACTATTTGAACTCAGTCACGTTATTTTCCACTGTTTTACTACTCAGCCATTTTTACTCAGTTTTTAGACTTAAGTGATATTTTAAATGATGTTTGGGCTGAGAAACACTGTTTTACTATTGGCCGAGGGTCTTGTAAGTATTTTTGACTGAGTAAGGCCGATGGCCTATGTTGTGAGGAGACATTGATACTGATTTGAGGCCGAGGGCCTGTGATATGTACGCCACAAGGTGGCTTGAGTGATATGAGGCTGAGGGCCTAGATTTGATGCCACGAGATGTCTTGTTATTGCGCTTGGGCCGTAAGGGGCCCCTCCTGGAGTCTGCACACCCCCAGTAAGCGCGGGCACCCAATGTGATGTGATATTGAGCCCGAGGTGCTGTTATTGTTCTGAGATGTCGCCCGAGGGGCGGATGTGGTGATACTATGCCCGAGGGGCGAGCTTCTATTTATTTACTGCACTTTAATTGTCTGTCAATTACCTATTTACTGTTGAAAGAGGATATTACTTGTGTTCCCACTGGTTTACTGCTTTTAAATGATTTTACTGCTTCATCATAGAATTCCTTGTGCCTTACGTGTTTTCTTACTTTCAGTCATTATTTACATTTGTTACTCACCGAGTTGGAGTACTCACTTTACTCCCTGCACCCCTGTGTGCAGATTCAGGCGTATTTGGTCCCGCTCCCGAGTGCTGATACCTCCAGATTCAGGCGGGCTTTCGGAGATTACGAGGTAGCTGTTGACGTTCGCAGCCCCGTCTCTCTACTCCTTTATTGTCTCTATTTCCTTTCAGACATTGTACTAGTTATGGATTTATCCGAATTTTGTTATGTCTTAGATGCTCATGACTTGTTACACCCCGGTTAGGGCTGTGTTGGGTTATGTTTCCGCACTTTATCGACATTATTCGCTACTTAATGCTATTAAATAATGTTTACACTGTTTTATGATGTTTAACTTCTTAAAAAGGTAAATTGGGTTTAGTTGGCTGGCCTTGTCTTCACTAGAGGCGCCATCACGACTATGGTTGGGATTTAGGGTCGTGACAAGTTGGTATCAGAGCCTAGGTTACATAGGTCTCACGAGTCATGAGCAAGTTTAGTAGAGTCTCGCGGATCGGTACAGAGACGTCTGTATTTAACCTCGAGAGGCTGCAGAACCTTTAGGAACAACTTCACATTCTTGAAATTCTTATCGTGCGAGTTTGTTGATCCGAGTACTAAACTTCCGTTGTTCTATTCTCTCACAGATGGTGAGGACACGCGCTACCGGACAGGGTGGACGACCACCAGTGCCACCAGCTGCGGCCACCAGAGGCGGAGCACGCGGTCGTGGCCGTGGTAGAGGCAGAGCAGTGGGGGCAGCACCTGCAGATCCACCAGCTGCCCCAGTTCAGGACCAGGTTCCAGCTGTGGACACTCCAACAGCACCAGCTCAGGCACCAGCTATGCCTATTGTGATTTCGGGTCTTCAGGAGGCCTTGGCTTAGATATTATTAGTTTTCACTGGCCTAGCTCAAGCGGTTTCAGCCACTACAGCAGTAGCTACTTCACAGGCCGGGAGAGGCAACCAGACTCCCGCCGCCCGCACACTTGAGCAGGTCGTGCAGGGACTTCAGACGCTGGGGGCACATCCAGCCCAGCCGGTCGCCGCTGCTCAGGACTATGTAGTTCCTGTCATGCCAGAGGATGAGCAGCGTAGGTTGGAGAGATTTGGGAGACTTCAGCCTTGACCACAGCTCCAGTGTTGGTTTTGCCATCAGCTTCAGGTTCATATACCGTGTATTGTGATGCTTCGAGAGTAGGGATTAGTTGTGTGTTGATGTAGGAGGGTAGAGTTATTGCTTATGCTTCTCATCAGTTGAAACCCCATGAGAAGAACTACCCCATTCATGATTTGGAGTTGGCTACCATAGTTCACGTGTTGAAGATCTGGAGGCATTACTTGTATGGCGTGTCTTATGAGGTATTCACTGATCATCGCAGTCTTCAGCATTTGTTCAAGCAAAAGGATCTTAATTTGAGGCAACGGAGATGGTTGGAGTTACTTAAGGATTATGACATCACTATATTGTACCATCCGGGAAAGGCCAATGTGGTGGCCGATGCTTTGAGCCGAAAGGCAGTGAGTGTGGGGAGTTTGGCATACCTTCCAGTTGGGGAGAGACCTCTTGCGGTTGATGTTCAAGCTTTGGCTAATCGGTTCGTGAGGTTGGATATTTCGGAGCCCAGTCGGATATTAGCTCGTGTGGTTTCTCGGTCTTCCCTATATGAGCGCATCAGAGAGCGCCAACATGATGATCCATATTTGCTCGTCCTTAGGGACAGAGTTCAGCATGATGATGCCAGGGATGTGTCTATTGGAGATGATGGAGTATTAAGGATGCAGGGCCGGATTTGTGTGCCCAATGTAGATGGGCTTCGGGAGCTGATTCTGGAGGAGGCCCATAGCTCGCGGTATTCTATTCATCCAGGGGCCGCAAAGATGTATCAGGACCTGAGACAGCACTACTGGTGGAGGAGAATGAAGAAAGATATTGTGGGATTTTTAGCTCGGTGTCTCAATTGTCAGCAGGTGAAATATGAGCATCGGAGACTGGGTTGCCTGCTTCAGCGGATGGTTATTCCCGAATGGAAGTGGGAGTGGATCACTATGGACTTTGTAGTTGGGCTTCCACGGACTTTGAAGAAGTTCGATGCTATATAGGTGATTGTGGATAGGCTGACCAAGTCCGCGCACTTCATTCCTATCTGTACCACTTATTCTTCCGAGCGGTTAGCAGAGATATATATTCGGGAGATCGTTCGGTTGCATGGTGTCCCAGTTTCCATCATTTCAGATCGGGGCACTAAGTTTACTTCCCAGTTTTGGAAGTCTGTTCAGTGGGAATTGGGTACTCAGGTTGAGTTGAGCACACCTTTTCACCCTCAGACGGACGGGCAGTCCGAGCGCACTATTCAGATATTGGAGGATATGCTACACGCTTGTGTTATTGATTTCGGTGGGTCATGGGATCAGTTTCTACCGCTTGCAGAGTTTGCTTACAACAACAGCTACCAGTCGAGTATCTAGATGGCTCCATATAAGGCTTTGTACGGGAGGCGGTATAGATCTCCAGTTGGTTGGTTCGAGCCCGGTGAGGCTAGGCTATTGGGGACAGATTTGGTTCAGGATGCTTTAGATAAAGTGAAGGTCATTCAGGAGAGACTTCGTACAGCACAGTCGAGGCAATAGAGTTATGCTGATAGAAAGGTTCGAGATGTGTCCTTCATGGTCGCTGAGAAGGTTCTGTTGAAGGTCTTGCCCACAAAAGGTGTTATGAGATTTGGTAAGAAAGGGAAGTTGAGTCCGCGGTTCATTGGGCCTTTTGAGGTACTTCGGGGGATTGGAGAGGTGGCTTATGAGCTTGCTTTGCCACCCAGCTTGTCGAGTGTGCACCCAGTGTTCCATGTTTCTATGCTCCGGAAGTACATTGGAGATCCGTCTCATGTTCTGGATTTCAGCATGGTTCAGTTGGAGGGTGATTTGACTTATGATGTGGAGCCAGCAGTTATTCTGGAGCGTCAGGTTCGGAAGTTGAGATCAAAAGATATAGCTTCGGTGAAGGTGCAGTGGAGAGGTCGGCCCGTGGAAGAGGCTACCTGGGAGACCGAGCGGGAGATGCGGAGCAGATATCCTCACCTGTTTGAGGCTTCAGGTATGTTTCTTGACTCGTTCGAGGACGAACGTTTATTTAAGTTGGGGAGGATGTGACGATCCAGCCGGTTGTCTCATGAGTTGCCGCTCCGTTTCCCCCATTTCTACTTCTTATTGATTTGTTCATCTGTCTTTTGAGGTATCGGGTTGGATAGATTGAATCCGAATTGGTTTTGGTGAAGTTTGAGGCACTTTGTCTCTTTTAAGAAGGCTTAAGTTGGAAAAGTCAATCGGATGTTGACTTATGTGTTAGAGGGCTCGGATGTGAGTTTCGATGGTTCGGTTAGCTTCGGGAGGTGATTTATGACTTAGGAGTGTGATCGGAATGGGTTTTGGAGGTCCGGAGTAGATTTAGGCTTGAATTGGCGAAGTTGATATTTTGGCGATTTCCGGTTGGCAGGCGAGATTTTGATATAGGGGTCGGAATGGAATTCCGAGAGTCGCAGAAGCTTCGTTATGTGATTTGGGATGTGTATGCAAAATTTCAGGTTATCCGGGCATGATTTGGTTGGGTTTTTGATCAAAAGCGTATTTCGGAAGATTTTAGAAACTTAGGCTTGAATTCGATGTATTTCGGGTGATTTGATGTTGTTTGAGGTGTTTTGAGGATTGGAACAAGTTTGAATAAGGTTTTAGGATGTGTTGGTGCTTTTGGTTGAGGTCCCGGGGGCCTCGGGGTGAATTCAGATGGTTAACGGGAAGATTTGAGTCTTGAGAGATTGCAGAAAAATTTCCTGCTTCTGGTGTTTTCGCACCTGCGGTTTGGGGGCCGCAGGTGCGGCGCCGCATGTGCGAGGGAGAGGCCGCAGAAGTGGTTCTGAAGGGGATTGTCAGTAACCGCAGATGCGGTATGGGGACCGCACCTACGGAGTCGCAAATGCGACCAGTCGACCACAGATGCGGTATGTGGCCGTTAAGTGAGTTTCGCAGAAGCGGAGGAGTTGACCGCATATGCGGTACCGCAGAAGCGGGTTTTGGACCGCAGATGCGGAAAGGCCTGGGCAGACCACATATGTTATTTCATTTCGCGATTTTGGGTTATTTCACTATTGTTGCCTTCGACCTTGGAGCTTTTTGGGCGATTCTGAAGAGAGAAATCAAGAGACTTCGTTAAGGTAAGGATTTTTGGACCAAAAACACACTTGTAATATTTCATGGAATAAGACTGAAATTAAAGGAATTAAAAGACTAAAAATGGAGGATTAGGGCTTGAGTTTAAGAAGCCTTTAAATGGGGATTTGAGGGGTCATTTGGACTCCGATATTAGTAAATTTGATATGTATGAACTCGTGGGGAGATAAGAAATCCGTTGGTGTTAAAATTTCTGAATTTTGAGAAGTGGACCCGGGGCTCGGGTTTTGCTAATTTCGAGATTTTTGGTATTTTTCGATTATTTTTGCTTGGGCTTTGTTCCCTTAGCATATTTTGACGTCTTCGTTCTGATTTTGGATAGATTCGACGCGCGTGGAGGCCAATTCGAAGGGTAAAGGCATCGCGAGCTAGAGATTTAGCCGGTTCGAGGTGAGTAATGATTGTAAATGATGTCCTGAGGGTTTGAAACCCCGGATTGCACATCGTAGTGCTATGTTGAGGTGAGACACACGCTTGTTGACGAGCGTGGGGTCGTACACTGTTGGGGATTGTGACTTGGTCCGTCCCAGTTGATGATTTAACCACGTATTTGACTGAAACTTATTTGCTACCACTATGATTTGCGCTGAATGCAATATTTGGGCTTCGTGCCAATTATTTGAACACTTCGGGGATTTTTATTGATATTTCCTCACTATTTTGAATTACTATTTGAACTCAGTCATGTTATTTTCCACAGTTTTACTACTCAGCCATTATTACTCGGTTTTGAGACTTAAATGATATTTTAAATGATGTTTTGGGCTGAGAAATACTGTTTTACTATTGGTCGAGGGTCTTGTAAGTATTTTTGACTGAGTAATGCCGAGGGCCTATGTTGTGAGGAGACATTGATACTGATTTGAGGCCGAGGGCCTGTGATATGTACGCCACGAGGTGGCTTGAGTGATATGAGGCCGAGGGCCTAGATTTGATGCCACGAGATGGCTTGTTATTGCGCTTGGGCCGTAATGGGCCCCTCCAGGAGTCTGCATACCCCCAGTGAGCGCGGGTACCCAATGTGATGTGAGATTGAGCCCGAGGGGCTATTATTGTTCTAAGATGTTGCCCGAGGGGCGGATGTGGTGATGCTGTGCCCGCGGGGCAAGCTTCTATTTATTTACTGCACTTTAATTGTCTGTCAATTACCTGTTTACTGTTGAAAGAGGATTTTACTTGTGTTCCCACTGGTTTACTGTTTTTAAATGATTTTACTGCTTCATCATAGAATGCCTTGTGCCTTATGTGTTTTCTTACTTTCAGTCATAATTTACATTTGTTACTCACTGAGTTAGAGTACTCATTTTACTCCCTGCACCCCTGTGTGCAGATTCAGGCGTATCTGGTCCCGCTCCCGAGTGCTGATTCCTCCAGATTCAGGCGGGCTTTCGGAGATTACGAGGTAGCTGTTGGAGTCCACAACTCCTTTATTGTCTCTATTTCCTTTCAGACATTGTACTAGTTATGGATTTATCCAAATTCTGTTTTGTCTTTTAGATGCTCATGACTTGTGACACCCCGGTTAGGGCTGTGTTGGGTTATGTTTCCGCACTTTATCGACATTATTTGCTACTTAATGCTATTAAATCATGTTTAGACTGTTTTATGATGTTTAACTGCTTAAAAAGGTAAATTGGGTTTAGTTGGCTGGCCTTGTCTTCACGAGAGGCGCCATCACTACTATTGTTGGGATTTAGGGTCGTGCCAGGGCTTTTGGGGAATTTCTTGGCTTACACATTATAGTAGCCTAGAGGCTGTTTTTGAAATGCCAAGAGTATCTGACCGTTCCCCTATTTTTATCAACACTGTTGTAGCCAAAATTCACCTGCCAAAGCCTTTTAGACTATATAATGTGCTGCTAAATCATAAGGAGTTTGAAGGGGTTGTCCATGAGGTATGGAATCAACAAGTACAGGGACATACCATGTACTCACTTTGGCTAAAATTGCAGAGGCTAAAAGACAAGACACAACAAATGAACAAGGAGATATATTCACTAGAGAAGAAGATTGGCAATCCCAGGGAGCAGCTGCAGAATACCCAAGGAAAACTTGATGAAGATCCATTCAACATCAAGTTAATAGCCAAGGAAAAGGAGTTGCTTGTGCAGATTGAAAAAAGGGAAAGGGTAAATGAACAGGTACTTGGACAGAGATCCAGAGCAATGTGGATAAAAACAGGTGACCGAACACTAAATTCTTTCATGCTCACTTGAAGGCCAGACAATCTAGGAACAAAATTGCATCTATATGTAATGACCAAGGGCTTAGAGTGATAGATACAATATTGATAGAACAAGAATTTAGAGGTTTCTTTCAAACACTCTTGGGCACTTCAGCTATTGAACTTCCTTGCATTGATATTGATACACCCAGGAATGGGCATTGTCTTACCAAGGAGCAACAACAACTACTCAATGCACAAGTAATAGAGGAGGACATTGACCAGCCCTTAAAGACTTGCCAAATGATAAGGCTCTAGGGATAGATGGATTTCCAGCTGAGTTTTTCAAGGCATACTGGTATGCTATTGGATGAGAGGTTAAATGAGAAGTACAAGAGTTTTTCACTAATGGAAAACTATTGAAAAGTGTAAACTGTACCACAGTAACATTGGTACCTAAAGTTGCTAGCCCTACCTTTGTCAAAGAACATCGACCTATAGCATGATGTTCCACTTTGTACAAGCTCATCTCAAAGATCATTACAGCAGAATTGAAGATGTTGGTGGATTACATTGTGGGACCTTCACAATCAGCCTTCAACGAAGGAAAGAACATACTGTATAATGTCATCATTGCATTCGAACTGATCAAAGGATATATTCAGAAAGGAGTCTCACCAAGATGCTGCATTAAAATAGACATAAGAAAAGCTTATGGCTCAGCCGAATGGCCTTTCTTAAAGATGATACTACAAGAATTTGGACTGCCTATGAAGTTTGTTCAATTGATAATGGAGTGTGTGCACTGTCAGCTACGCCTTGCTACTGAATGGAGGCGTAACTGCTAAATTCCTAGCAAAGAAGGGGCTAAGACTAAGGGACCCAATGTCTCCTTACTTGTTTGTATTGGTGATGGAGTACCTAAGTATGTCTTTGAAGAATTGGAAGTACAATCGAGACATTAACTACCATCCAAGATGCTCCAGAAATAACATAACCTATATATGCTTTGCTGATGATTTGATTTTATGTTGTAAAGCAGACAAGATTTCTATAAGCTTGCTACTGGAAGGGTTTACTCATTTCTCTGAGGTATCAAGTTTCAAGTCCAATATGGAGAAGAGTGCTTTATGCATTGCTGGTGTTCCTAGGGAGTTCAAAGAAATGATCTTAGAAGAAATGCAATTCACACCAAAGGAGCTACCATTTAAATGTCTTGGTGTACCCTTGTCTTCTAAGAAACTGACTATACAACAATATATGTCATTGATTGAGAAGATCACTGCTAGACTCAACCGTTGGACTGCTAAATTCTTCTCGTACAGTGGAAGGCTTCAGCTACTTAATAGTGTGGTATTTGAAATGCAGACATACTGGGCGCAGGTGTTTCTATTGCCAAAGAAGATCATCAAACTAATAGTTACAGCCTGCAAAACCTTTTTTGTGCACATGAAGCAGTGAACCATCTAGGAGGGCCTAGCCTGGTGATACAATTTTATGCCATTGTCAGCAGGTGGACTAAATGTTCTTGATATTAACTCCTGGAATAAGGCTGCTTTATGCAAGCTGTTGTGGGCTACAAATGCAAAGAAGGATACTCTGTGGATCCAATGGATCCATAGGTTGATCAAAATGTCATGACTATGGGCACTCCTAAGTAGGCTTGTTGGCTTGTCAGAAAGATATTTGATGTTAGGGACTGGTTCAGCCAAAAGAGCACAACTGCTGATTTGAACCGCTATTATAAGCAAGGAAATTTCTGCATTAAGCAGCTCTATATTGCGACAAGGCCTTAGTACCAGAAAAGTCCCTATAAAAGATTAACAATAGGATCCAAAGCATTGCCAAAACATCAGTTTATTCTTTGGCTGGCATTACATCGAAGATTAGCCACAGTTGATCGACTAAGAAAATGGAGAATATCAGTAACAAGTGACTATATGTTATGTGGAAAGAATGTTGAGGAAACAATGGAACATCTGATATTTGTATGTGATTACTCTAGAACTATCTAGGCTACAGTACTGCACTTGGATAGGAGAAAGGCACCAGATTGAATGCTGGGATGAGGAGATTGTATGGATAACAAGAAGGGGTGCCAGCAAGGCTGGAGGTGATATGCTAGTATTTCTATTTGCAGCAGTGGTCTATCACACCTGGGCAAAGAGAAACCAAAGGAGATTTCAAGGAAAGATGTTTGCCTGCACTCAGAGGATTAAAGACATTGTATTGGATTTGCATATCAGAGGGCAAAGTGAATTCAAATGCCAAAAAGAATTAGAAAGGCTACATAATTTCCCTAGCTAGTTTGAGTTGATTGTAAGTGTAAACATCAAAGGCTAGGTACTACTAGTAGCAGGAAAATGCTTGATCTGTTGTTTATATAGTTATTAGATAGGGTCTAGCTATAGAGTCCAGTCGAGCTAGCGGTTGTAAATACTTATACTTGATTAAATAAAAATTTTGACAGTTTAAAAAAAAAAAAAAGATGGGTCCTGTCCAACTTTGGATTTTTGTTTTGAATACACATATTATTTTCCTAGTAAATAAAATACTTCAGTTACCACACAAAAGAAAATATTCAAACAACCACAATAATTATTATTATTGTAATAATAACAATAGAATAATAATAATTAATGACAACTTATTTAAAATATAGTTTGTATTCTATTATTTCATTCTTATTCCTTCTTAGTTTATATTTTTACCATTTAACTATTAGTACTCACCATACTATAACCAATTTTGTCATATTTTCTTTTTTATTTCTCTTAACGTTAATGCTTTTGGTATCAAAACAAATTTCCGTATGCTAAGAGATTTGCCAACTTGAAAATTTTGGTATCAAAACAAAATTTCCGTATGCTAAGAGATTTGCCAACTTGAAAACAATTTTACTTAGACAAGAAAATTTTAAAAATAACTAAATTAGATTTTTTTGCTAATTAATTAATTCAAAGACATTATTTATTCTCAAACATTAAGGAAAAGTTTATTTTTGATTGATTCAAATTCTTCATATCAGATCATTAATTTTAGACATTGTTATTATATTTTTATTCAAAAAGAATGATTGTCAAAGCGTAAAAAAATGATTATCAAAGCGTAAAAAAAAATTAAATAGATTTTCACTTTTGAGATATGCGTTTGTAGAATCATTAGTGTCATTGACTATTATCAATCACTTTTCTTCCTCTCTCATTCTCTCTTCCTATTGTATTCTTATACTTTTTATATACTATAGTAATAATAATGATAATAATTATAATTTTAATAATAATAATAATAATTATAATTTTAATAATAATGATAATAATAATTATTATTATTTAATAAAAATAAAAGCATAAACCTAACATCTGATCTTGGATAGTCTATTTAAATAGGTTCAGAATTCAATGACATAAAATCAATAATCTTCTTAAAAGAAAAATTAGGAAGAATGAAAATACATGGATAGTGTCTGGTCTTGGATATCTATTTAATTAGGATCAGCATTCTAAATATATGAATTTCTTAGGTGAATTAAGTTCTTAAATATTAGGAATTCTGTATAATTCAAATAAAAAAATATTTAATAACTAATATTTTGGTGATTAATTTACAATTATAATTTTATACAATGTAAAACCTATTTTTAATGGGTAAAAAAGGCGAACGACATTTCGATAGGGTATTTGTACTTTTAATATAGTATAGACTAGGTACTATTTACATGCATTGCATGTAAATTTTTAGTCAAAACTTTTATGCAAAAGAACAACTAACTCAATCTAGTAACGAATTATTTACAAGATGAAATGATTATTGTAATGTAATTAGCATGATAAAAATATAGCAATCGTTAAATGCTAAAAATTAATGTTATTAGTTTACGGAATACTTGAATTCAAAATGATATCATTTTAACCTACAAAGATTCTCAATTTAGTTAAGTTAGAAAGTATCTTATTTATAGTGTATAAATATTCAGTGTGGTAATATCATATCTAATTCTTCTTCATAAATGACATTTTTTGGTGTATGTTTACTTCTACAACGTTAGCTTCGCCTTCTTAAAAGTAAAACATATAGTTGTCCATCTTTGAATCTCCTCCAAAAAGTATTTACTTTGATAGATTTTTGAGGGTTGTCTCAATTATTTATAAAGTTATGTTGAATTTAAATTATATCGTATATTACGAGTAAAATTATTACTACTTTATCGTATTCAAAGCAATATAATATCAATCATACACATGTTCTGATAAATCATCAAGTCCATGATTAAAGATTTAGAGAAGTATATATATTTAAAGAAAAATAATAGCATATATATATATATATATATATATATATATATATATATATAATTTTTTATATATGTGTATTATATATATACTATACATATTTTATATACTCTTTGGCTAGCTAATGCAATTATTTTTGGCAAAGCGATCAATTTTGCATTTTGCCCAGATTTTCTTATTTTTTTTGTTTTGTTTAAGGGGTGATTAAATTAGCAGCTAATATGAAATAGGTACATCATCAGAAGGGTATATAGTATCCCCTAAGTTTTGTTCCATAGTGTTAATATTACACTTCAAAATATTTTGTTGAAAAGATAGTTCCTAGGATGTCTGCCCAAAAAGTTTCATTCGCAAACACCGGAGGAACTGTTCGCATGGTTGTTCTCTCAAAAAGTTCTTTTCTTGCTCCTTCCTTTGCCAGTAAATCAGCTACCCCATTTTTCTCCCTGCAGCTATGTTTCACCACTGTCCTCTCATCCTTATGATTCGTGACCTACATTCAGGTATAATATAGTCCTAAACATAGTTTTCTATTTAAGCATTCTTATTACCCCTATGGAGTATGTGTTTAATTTCAGTGGTGTAAGCCCTCTCTGCTCTGCAATTTGCAGTCCCTGTAATAGTGCAAGGAGCTCAGTTTGGGTATTAGTTGTGTACGGCAGACTTCTCATAAATCCCAGAACCCAGTCACCACTGAAGGTCCTGAAAACACCTCCCACCCCTCATTTTCCTGGGTTTCCTAGTGCAGCCCCATCAGTGCTGTGTTTGTATTGACCCCTCAAAGGGGGATGCCATTTAACCCATATGACTACCTCTTTTCGAGATGCGTCTCCTAATGAAATAGCACGGAATTCTGTTGCCTTTGCTATGACATCGGGGATAGAGACCTGGCCTCTTCTATTACTGAAAATATTGTGGTTCCTGGTTAGCCATAGGTGCCAGAAGAAGAATGGGAAAATGGCTTCCCAGGATAGGTTATTGTTGAAAGCTCTCTTCCTGAGGTTGGTCCAAGTGTTAGATCAAGAAAGGTTTGTGAAGGTGTGATTGTGTTATGAGTCTATGGTAGAGCTTTTGGTGGTGGGGTTGCGCCAGAATAGCTTGGAGTTGGGGCATTCAAAGAAGATGTGGGTGTGATGACTGGATTGGTCATCTTATGTTTTAGAACCTAATTCTATGCTTGAAGCCTTAAATACCTTATTTTAGCCCTCCTCGATTTACGTGAGCAGTCTGGGCTGTTTTCGAAAAGCTTTTATGTTAAAAACTTAGAAAATATGAAATTTTTGCCTTAAAATCCGTTTGAGTTGACTTCGGTCAATGTTTTGAGCAAACAATCGCAAATTTGTGTTATGACGGTCCCGGTGAGTCCGTAACGTGATTTGGGACTTGGGTGTATGCCCGAAATCGAATTCGGAAGTACCTAGCCCGAGTTATCGCACTTTATTGAAATTTGAAACTTAAAAGCTTAATGACTTTGAAATGTTTGACCAATGTTTGACTTTTTGGATACCGGGTCCGTATTTTCGTTCTGGAACCCGGTATAGGTCCAATACTATATTTATGACTTGTCTGTCAAATTTGGTGAGAAATGGAGTTGGTTTGATGTGATTCGGACGTCCGGTTGTGAAAATAGAAGTTTTAAAGTTTTCTTGAAAATTTCATTTGATTTAGTGTTCAGTTCGTAATTCTAGGTGTTATTTATGCGATTTGATAGCGCGAGAAAGTTTGTATGATATTTTTAGACTTGTGTGCACACTTGGTTTAGAACCCCGAGGGCTCGGGTGAGTTTTGGATAGGCTACGGAGTGAAAATTTTACTTAGAACATTGCTGGTGTGCTTCTGTTTTTGGTGCAGGCCTCAAACCTCGCAATTGCGATGTCACGCTTCGCATTTGCGGCCACTGATGGATTCGCATTTGCGAACAATTCTTGGCATTTGCGAAGTGGGACATGGGGATGCAGTGATCGCAAATGCGATCAAATGGTCGCATTTGCGGAAGATCAAAGTTCGCATTTGCGAACAAGTCATCACAAATGCGATGAAAGCAGAGATGTGAAGAGCTTCTCATTTGCGATTGATACTTCGCATTTGCGGGGTTCGCATTTGCGAATCCCAGGTTACAAATGAGACATCTGCAACTGATCAAAATGGGAGTTAGACGGGATTTTTGTTCATTCTCTGACATTTTCAAACTTAAAAACCCTAGAAGCGATTTTTCAAAGAGCTCTTCCCCCAAATCATTGGTAAGCGATTCTAATGCATTTTCTTTCAATATTTCACTACTTTTCCTAAGATTTCAACCTAAAATCTTGTGTTTTCATGGTGGAAATTGGGGGTTTGGGTAAAATTAGGGATTTTTGTAAAATGGAGACTTAGACCTCAAATTGAGGTCGGATTCCAAAACAAATTGCATAACCAGGCTTGAGGGTGAATAGGTAATCGGGTTTTTATCCGAATTTCATGTTTGGACCAAGCGGGCCCAGGAGTTGACTTTTGTTGACTTTTTAAATAATGATCTAAATTAAATTCTTTGCAATCGTGGGTAGTTCCTAAGGCTTTATTTGAATCATTTGGTTGGTAATTTGCTAGATTCTATTGATTCGGAGGCTTGTTTGAAAGGCAAAGCCGTGATTGAGCTTTGAATTGATCCTTTGGAGCGAGGTAAGTGTCGTGGTTAACCTTGACTTGAGGGATTATGACTTGTTTGTCTATTTGCTACATGTTTAGATGTTGGGTACAACGTATATGTGAGGTGAAGAGTACTTATGCATTGTTGTCGGGTTATAGCATGCGGGTGAGACTTGTTCTTTTCAATTATTGCTTTCTTTGATCACATTATCCATGCTTAGACTATTGTTAAATTGATCGTTCTTACCGTGTTTATGGACCTTTATGATAATTGAGTATTGATTCCAAAAGTTTAGATTGGTATTGTGGAACTGTTGTTGAAGTAATTGTACTTGTTAATCATATCTCCCTGTTATTGCTTGTTCATTGTTATGTAGTAAGATAGAGTGTTAATGCACGAAGGGTGATGTCGTGCCGTATGTGTGTGTTAATGCGCGAAGGGTGATATGGTGCCATATATGAGTGTCAATGCACGAAGGGTGATGTCGTGCCATGTTATAAGAGTTAATGCACGAAGGGTGATACTGTGCCGTATCTATTGATTTATGCTGTGAGTGAGAGTAAAAGCACGAAGGGTGATGTCGTGCAGTATCATTGTTTCATTTCGAGGTTGAGAGTAAAAGCACGAAGGGTGATGCCGTGTAATTTTCTTCATTATGCTTAATTGTTTTTACTGGTTAATGGCATATTGGCTGTTATAGTTATCATTCCGCTGTATCTCTCGTATCTTGTATCCTCCTTAGCATGTCCCCTTCCCGATATTACCTATCTAGATTTTATTTGTTGTTATCTTGTACATATACTGTTATCTGCACAGGTTTATCATATAGGTGTCTTGTCATAGCCTCATCACTACTTCATCGAGGTTAGACTCGACACTTACGAGTACATGGGGTCGGTTGTACTCATACTACACTCTACACTTCTTGTGCAGATTTTGGTACCAGCCCTAGCTGCCTTGAGTTGGAGCAGCTTGGATTTGTTTATTTGGAGACTCAAGTTATATCTGCTGGCGTCCGTAGACCTTGAAGTCGCCTTCTATTTTTCTTATTTCACTGTTTCTTTTCTTTCAAAATACTTGTATTTCTTTCAGACTCTATTTGTAGTAAAATCTAGAAACTCGTGAGTTGTGACTCCAGATCTACATGGTAGTAGATATTGGGCTTTTATGTTATTCCGCACTCGATTTTATTTCATTTTTGGCATAATTGACTTTATCTATTAAAATTGAAAGAAATTGACAAAAAGGTCCTCTAACGTTTGCTTGCCTTGCAAGTGAACTGTTAGGCGCCATCACGGTCCCGAAGGTGGAAATTTTGGGTCGCGATAGTGGGCTGTTGTTCCATTCACGGATGAGCAAAAATAGCTTAATGGGTTATATTTGACACCAATTTTCTGCAGGAAAGCACTTGTAGGAAGCCTTCCATGATACATGTGCCATAGAAAGGTCTCAATCTTATTGTGGACCTTCAGTTTCCTGATCCATGTGTAACTAAAATTTTCCCTGTCCATTGCATGGACTATTTTTCGGTGAGGAAGGTAAAGGATGATTTAGTGCTGAAGAGGCTATTTCTTGTTAGGCCCCATATCATTTTATCCTCCTTGATGGAATTGTAGGAATGAATGTGAATGAGATCAGATCCCTGATGTTTCCAGGGATATTGAAAGAGATGGAAGAGGTATCTCATTCACCATTGTTGTAGATGGTAGCCACTTTAGCAGCATGGTCGTTTAACGTGAGTGGTCCCTCAATAATGCTTCTAATGGGAGTATTGTTGAGGATCCAAGAGTCATTGAGGAAACTAACTCTGTCACCTTTATCATGGCTGCATGTACCCCATCTTTGAGGATGCATTGCAATATATGAGATTTTGCCTTTTTTGGGATGTGATTCCAATTGCAGTTCTTTGCAATGAGTCACGATCCACAATCCAACTAGTCGTGATGGAACCTAACCCAACACACTAGGTAAGCCAATTAACAATAATCCAATTTAAATGAAATTTACTGATTAAATAAGTGATTAAATAACTGAACTCTAATACATTCCCAAGGACTGGTAGTACAAATTATGAGTTTCTAAGATTCAAAATTTACAACTGGTATGAAATAATACATCATCTGTTTGAAATATACATGGACAGATTAAAAAATTTAAAGCTACCAAGAACAAAAGGCAGCTACGACCGGAACGCAGGTACATCTTCAATGCCAACTCCCGCAATACACAACAACATCAGCATCCAAAATCTGAATGCAAGATGCAGAAGTGTAGTATGAGTAAAACCGACCCCATGTACCCAATAAGTATCCTAACTAACCTCGCCGAGGTAAAATAAGCATGAACTGTTGATGATACTTTCTAACACCTGTGCAGTTCATAATTTTTGACAAGTATAGAGAAAATATAGGATCAAATAAGGGAATCTCAGGTAAAACCACTTTAATACTCACAATTCTCTGTTTTCAAGTATTCTGCCCAGTCAACAATCCAGCATATAAGGAGGACACGTAAGTAAATTGGTAAACAGTCAAGGAAATTGAAAGTAAAGATGGGATACCATAATCAACTATCAGCCTGTTGCGGCACGCAACCCGATCCAAACATAGCATCCAACTCTCCCAGAGCTCACATCAATTAGAAACCTGTATCCACACGTTGCACGGACAACTCACGTACTAATACTGTCTACCGCACGGACAACTCACGTGTTGCGTGGACAACTCACGTGCTATAATATCAACCACACGGACAACTCACGTGTTGCACGGACGACTCACATGCTATTGATATAACTATCTGGATCATCACAGACAACTTACATGATGCACGAACAACTCACGTGCTAATAATTTAAATATCTGGATCCGCACGGACAAATCACGTGTTGCACGGGCAACTCACGTGCTAATAATATAAATATCCGGATCCTCACGGCAACTCACGTGCTGCATGGGTTACTCACGTGCTAATAATATAAATATCTGGACCCGTATGGACAATTCATGTGCTGCACGGACGACTTACATGCTATAATATAAATATATGGATCAGCATGGACAACTCACGTGTTGCACGGACAACTCACGTGCTATAATATAAATATCTTGATCCGCATGGACAAGTCACGTGCTGCACGGACAAGTCACATGCTATAATATAAAATCTCCCATCATGGTCACAGGCCTCTAATCCAAGCATATCATATAGGAGCAATTAAACAAATATACATGTATATGATAAATGAAATAAGGTTCTCATGCCCCCTCGACTGGTATAAATAACATGCTATAGTGTAGGCATGTGCAAAGTGTGCTATCATAGCTCAAAACGGAAAGTTATCACAAAAATAGTAACCACCAAGTTTATTCAAGGAATTAGCCTCTTTGTAACCTCAAGTATGGCTCAGATAGTTCATAACAATGGTACAGATACGAGAAACATTATAGCTTTAAGCTTAACGATCTACTCTAGGCATATCATAGCCTAAGAATTTCCCCGAGCATGAATAATTACCCTGGTACTCGCACATGGGCTCAAACCCCACACATATGCACACTCATAGCGCGTAGCTATCACAAATAATTCAAGAAACTAGTACCTCAACCGAGTAAAGGTAGGATTCTTTCCTCGAACAAGCCGAACATTATTCTTAAAAGGCATCCACTCTGCTCAAATCTCAATTGTATCGCCCAAGCGGGACGAACGACCTATGCCCCATCAGCACAACAACACCCAAAGAAGTAAACCCGCCTTAAAGCAACCGAGTAAATTCCTACTCCATGCGCACTACATCCGTTACGAATAACAACTCAAATCATTCCATGATTTACATATACCCATAAAGTGTAATATAACCCGTATACAAAAATTCCCTTATTCGAGTCATCCTCGATCTCAACCTCTGCAAGTCATAACTGATTCACAAGTATGCCTCAAACTGAACCAGTACAACACATAACCATGCAATCAAATCGCTGATAGTAGACTCCCCCACTTAGCTCAAAGCCATAGAATAAACATCTGATAACTCACCATACCCATACTTTATTACTGCCATAATACCGTAGTGAGCTTCAACTAGATACTTCATCAGCTCATGTAGCACAAACCATATAATACCTCAAATCATCTCCTAAGCTCGCATTCATCCTCGTGACGGTCATGTCAACTTTCTCAACCAATCCAAACTCAAATCACAACACCTATGACCTACTGGTAGAAAAGAAACCCTCCACTCAACATCATGAGGATCACACATCCGTAGATTACCCCGCAAGTGATAACCCACCTGCTTAGCCTCGATATGACATCGCACTATACCCTTTCACAGCCACAACTATGATGCAATCACTTAATCTTCTTGAATTTGAACTCATCAACAAGACATAAAAGATATACGTCGTCCCACCAATGAAATAACATGAAAGAATCCCTCAAAATCCTCATAACTTCAGACCGTATATACACCCACAGAAATCAAGCACTCAATCGTCATTTTCGCATCTCAAGCAGACTCTTCTCAACACATTCGAACCATGCGAACACATCTCGCAGTCACATCATACTCATCATATAGCCATCCAACCACTCATCGCGCCACAAATTTCCACTCATAGGGACACTACAGGACATATGAATCCAAAAGTATAAGTTCACACAACTGAAACTACCGAGCATAAGCTGCAGTCTAAACCTGGCCTCAAGTCCTCCAGACTGGCCCATCACCAAAACACAGAAAATACATCTCGTACCTCATTCATGGAATCCACAACCCGTTGATGTACAGCTGATATTAAGCGCTCATATGCACATACGAGTGAGTGGAAAGAATTCAAAGACATACGCTTCAAGTTGAATCAATGTCGCATGATAAGGAAAGAAAGATGGGAAGTTTATCCTAAATGCCATGTAGCCTCTCGATGATAGGTATGGATGTCATCATACCGATCCGTAAGACTTTACTAGATACTTGCTCATGACTCGTAGTACCTATGGACCTAGGGCTCAGATACCAACTTGTCAGGACCCAATATCTAACTAGTCCTGATGGAACCTAACCCAACCCGCTAGGTAAGCAATTTAACAACAATCCAATTTAAATAAAATTTATTGAGAAAATAAGTGATGAAATAACTGAACTTTAATACACTCCCCAATGACTGGTAGTACAAATCATGAGCTTGTAAGATTCAAAACTTACAACTGGTATGAAATAATACATCATCTGTTTGAAATATACATGGACATATTAAATATTTTAAAGCTACCAAAACAAGAGGCAACTATGACCGGAACGCAGGTTCATCTTCAATGGCAGCTCCCCATCAACATCAACATCCAAAATCTGCACGCAAGGTGCAGAAGTGTAGTATGAGTACAACCGAACCCATGTACCCAATAAGTATCCTAACTAACCTCGGCGAGGTAAAAGAAGCAAGAACTATTGATGATACTTTCTAACACCTGCATAGTTCGTAATTTTTGACAAGTATAAAACAAATACAGGATCAAATTAAGGAATCTCAGGTAAAGCCACTTTAATCTTTTCGCTCAGTCGACAATCCAGCATATAAGGAGGACACGTAAGTAACTCAATTACATCAATTAAGGACTAAGGAAATAATTCCAAATGATAATGATCGAATCTATAATTAAAACCCCAAAGTCAACCAACAAGTCAAACTCGGGTCCGCACCTTGGAACCCAACAAAACTCGCAAAGTCCGACAACTCATTCAATTACGAGTCCAACCATACTAATTTCACTCAAATTCGATCCAAATGGATGTTCAAAACTCAAAAATTTATTTTATGATATTATAGATAATTCCTTTGATTTCTCTTTAAAAATCAATGATCATACGCCAGAAATGAAGATTAATTGAAATATAATTAAAAGTGTGTCAAGAATGGTTACCCCAATTCGTGTGGTGAAATTCCTCTCCAAAGTCGCCCAAACTGAGCTCCAAAATCCCAAAAATGTGAATAAACGCCCAGCCCCTCAAAATTATAGTTCTTCCCAGCATTTTCGCATATGCGGTCATATTATCGCATCGGCGACCTCCACTTCTGCGGTTAAAATCAAGCTTATGCGTGAACCTATGAACCCAGTTAGCATCGCATCTGCAGTATTTCACTTTACAACTGTACGCCTGCAGGTGCGGCACTGCCATCGCACCTGCGCAGCTCCTCATCCTTGCGCCCCAACGCACCGGTTCTGTGCTTTCGCAAGTGCGACCCTTTTCTCTTATCTGCGAAGCTCGCATAACTCAGCCTTTTACGCAGGCGCGATCCCTTATTCGCTTATGTGACAGTCGCACCTGCGCAAAATCAACCGCATGTGCGATCACACCAGATCCTGCCACAAACCAGCCTTAGCCAAAATAATCCAAAACGATCTGAATCTCATCGGAAACTTATCCGAGCCCCTCGGGACCCTTTCCGAATATACCAACAAGTCCTAAAACATAATACGGACCTAATAGAGGCCTCAAATCACACATAACAACATCAAAGCGATGAATCGCACCTCAAATCAAACTTAATGAACTTTGAATCTTTCAACTTCCAAAACTCGTGCCGAACCATATCAAATCAACCCGGAATGAGCTCAAATTTTTCACACAAGTACCAAATGACATAACAAAGCTTTTCAAATTCCCGGAACCACAATTCAAACCCGATATCTTCAAAGTCGAATCCTTGGTCAACCTAATAAATATTTCAAACCTTCACATTTTCAACTTCCGCCAATTAGTGCCGAAACCTTCTAGAAATATCCAAATGAAATTCCGGGCATATGCTCGAGTCGAAAATTAACACCCGACCTAGCAAAACCATCAAAACTTCGTTCTGAGGTCAAATACTAACAAGTCAAACTTGGTCAACTCTTCCTACTTAAAGGTTAAATCATGAATTTCATTCTCCAAACTAATTCCTAGACACATGAAAACCAGAACCAATGACTCACAAAAGTCACAATACATCGTATAAAGAATCTCAAGAGTTCAAGTAGCTGAACGGAATGTAAATGCTCAAAATGACCGGTCGAGTCATTACACAATTGTCACGATCCAATTTCTCCCTCCGTGAACCGTCATGGTGCCACCTAGTCTCTACGACTATGTAAGCCTAACATTTACGGAAAAAGGAGAGAAAACATAAAAACTATCAACTAAAAGAAAATTTTAAACAAGGAAATGCGATGCCACTCAGCATATACAATAATAACCTCCGACAGTATTTATAACTCTCCCAAAACCCGGAATGTCATAAGTCACAAGATATAGAAGAACACAGTACTCCCACACCCCAGAGTCTAATACAATAAGAAAATACAAGAAGTCTTTAACTTGAGGAAGAGTAGATAGGGACTCCTAGGTCTGCGGACGCGGCAGATATACCTCGAAGTCTTTACAGTCGTCTCGCCTCACTAGTAATGTAGCTAAAAAGAGATACCTGGATCTACACATTGTCGCGCCCCCTTTTTTCTCTCGCGTAAGTCCGGGTTTCGACATTCATTGGGAACAACTCGTTTCCCTTTAGGAATTGGGTATTTGAAGAGTCTCCACCTAACAGATTAAGGTGCGTTAGGGCACCTAGAGCAATTAACTCATGTAACCAGTTTGCATTATCAGAGATTAGGGTAAGGGCTCAAAATAACCTTGAGGGGAAGGTGTTAGGCACCCCTCGCGATCCACAACGGTGGGTCCCGGTCGAACTCAGTTATGAGAATTAGGCATTTAACAAGTAAACAGTCTAAGCACACATTTGCAAATAAAGGAAGTTGATGCAATCTAAGCACACATATGTAAATTTAAGAAGGGAAGTCCTAAGTTGGTTAGCCTATAGGATCACTTTTGTACAATACCCGGTAAGCCTTCCTCAAATAGAGGGGTTACACATGGCATTAGCGCACGGGTCATCATATACATTTACTACCCATTACCCCCCTTTAGCGGTTATATAAGAGATTTTAATTAGCGACCTCCAAGCGTGATTTTACCTGTCCCTTCCTTGTGATCCTGGAGGTGTTTAGGACCTCTATACTTAGGCAGTTCTAGACACTCTGAGGTATTTAAAAGGTAAAATCTAAGTGACAACAAAGAACATATAGGACTATCAAATAGAGAAACAGTTAGGGGATCATTTTTACCTCCACACATAAACAAATAGGTAGCACGTCTTAAACACAGATTTCAGGTAATTTCAGAGAAGTCATAGAACAGGGTATCTAGGTGAGCATCACAAACACAGAATAGGCAGCATTGTCTTAAGGCGAAGTGACAGAATCCTAATCAGTTTGCCTACTGATTTTAAAAGCCTGTTAAAACCGGACAATTTTACAAATAAACAGAGTACAATTTCCCAGTCTTAAGACCATTAATTACCTAAGGCTTGCCTAGGCGCTGGTCTGTATGCAATAATAGCCAGGGAACTGATTAAAACATCTTGAAATTATTCAGTCCTATAGGCATTCATGCATATTTATACTAGGACATGATATCTATGTGTTGAAGTGTTTGAAAAACCTTTTTATTCATTTAAGCGACGTAGATACGATTCAGAGCAAATGCAGACAGAGTCCTAAGGCAGGATTTCTAATGCACAGAGAGATATGGTCATTTTATTAAGCATGATTACACTAATAACTTAATGACGGGATTTCCAAGTGATGACAACTTATGCAGAATCAGAAATGAAGTGATAGACTATAACATGTTTTCTAATATGTAGAGGCAGTAAACGTGAGTATCCTAAGGCAGGATTTCTAATGCAAACAACATAAACCTAAGGCATGATTCCAACTTGCAGATAAGCACAATATAGTCCTAAATTATGATTTCTATTGCGACTTATAATATAAACCTAAAGCAAGAATTCTACCCGATTTTCCACAAAAATCATATAGGAACCCTCCCTTTTTTACTAATTATCCCAATATCTGTTGACAAAGAATATTATTACAGACCAGGATCACATGAATTATATAAATAAATGAAACTATACTATAGGGAGCCTAAATCAGGCCCAAAGTAAACGTGGGAATGCCAGGCCTTCAATACAGTCTCAGAAGCCAAATATGTCACGACCAATAGTACATTTGGTGTATCAGAGTTCCCTAAGGACCTCAAGAATCCCGGGCAGTGCTCACACCAAACCTTTCTCAACTAGAGGATTGGTTATGTGCAGTGTGGGAGGGCCAACCCTGGTGTTCCAGAGTTCAAAGGGACCTCAAGGATCCCCAAGCAGTACACTAGAAGGGCAGAACCTAATAGTCTAAGAACAAAGTGAGAGTGCTTGACATAGTGTTGAAAGACTTAGTAAAACAGTGTAAAGACAATTTTAGAAGTGAAAAGATTTCAGAAATGGAAAACAATTTTAAGAAGATGCTGAGAGTGACACCAGTTTGAGAAGACTACTAAGAGTAGATGAACAATTTTTGAAATCATTTTTGAGGAAAGCAATTCAGCCAACAACCAATTAATCATAGAATACTCAGATTCACAGATACCTAACCAGCAGATTTACAAGCAGGGGTGAAAGAGATTGGGAACATATAGAGTTGAAGCCACATAAACAGGGAAACATTTGAGACAACAAATGCACAGAACAACTAGGAGTCCAAGTCAGTCATGGTAATAGACAGTTAAAGCATAGAGAAAGAATATAACAGAATCATGTTGAGGACAAGGGTGTGTTCAACAGAACTGGACATACAATTAGGGCCAATTGAATGTATTAAGAGACTAAGTAACTAACATGGTTAACCAGTTGAGGGGGGGGGGGGTAAGCAGGGACTAAGTAAACATGCTGGACAAGTATCAAATAACCAAGTGAAGTTTAGACATGCTGATTACACATTGAACAAGAGAAGGCAGAATTTAGACATTCTTAATAAAACAGTAAACAGGGAAACAAATTGGGTACATAGCCAATTGAACTAGTGCAAGAATGGAATACATGGATTTGAGTTTCAAAATTTAACTTAGAGACATACTAGTCATAGAAGAAAGTGGAGAGTATAAAACAGGTGTAGTTCCAATGTCTAGCCCTGGCTTTAAGCCAACTAGACCAATAATTATCACAAGTAGCAGAGAAAAAAGAGAGAGTTTTAGTGTGAGTGTGTGTTCTGAACTTAGTGTTCGTCCTTTGAGAGGTAAAATAAGAGTGATTATATAGCAGTTCAGGAGTAGCACAAATAAGGTAAAAGAATTAGAAATTAGTCAATAAAGGGCAATCATAGAGTCGCTGAATCAATTGACATGATGGAGTCTGGAATAGACCCTCGAATTAAGGGTAATTGATTAACGGTAACAACAGGGATTTAATTAAGGCAAAAGAGACCAGACCATGCCAAATAAAGAATCAGTACGAATCCTAAAGTTATACGGGCAAGTAATTAAGGCAGAGATGACCAATTATAGTTACAAACAAGGAAACAAATAAAGTCTATGCATACGAATCTTTAATAGAGTAAAGCAATCAGCAAGACTTTTCAAAAGAATACTGATTCCCGGAAAGAATGACTCAACTTCCATAAATAGAAATCAGACTAAGTAAAACTCACAGACATAGAACTTAGTCGGAAAAAGCAGGTTCAAGTCCTAAGAGAGATTAATTAGGGCAAAACCACAAAATACTAGATTTGACAAAGAAAATGTGTAAGTCAGAAAAAACAGAGCAAATCAATACGATTGGTAACACGGAAAGACCCAAAATCGAAGCTAAGATTGGAAGATCAGTATATTCCATAGAGTCAACTAGGGTTCGAGTACTCTTGCAAAAATCGGTCAAGAAGATGAAAATAGAATCGATTAAACATGTAGAAGTCAGAAGGCCTTTGGAAAACAACTCGTAATGAACCCTAGTTTTAAGGAAAAGCAAGAATAGCCGATTAAAACCCGGAAATTTTCAGAGAAAACATGTAATAGTGCTCAATTCATCTCATATCTACAAAGATCTGGAAATGATCGAAGGTAATAGACTAGGGTTTTTAGAAAACATAACAGAGATGAGAGAATAGGTTTAGAAACCATATATTCGTAACAAAAATAAAGAGAAATCTCTTACTCATGGTCAAAAATGGCCTGAGACAGGCTAACAAGCAATGTTTCAAACCAGAACCAACAAGGTTCTTTGAGATCTTCTCAAGGATCCAAGAAATCAAGGAGCCATGGCGTGTAGAAGGCCAGGGCTGGTCGGAGAAGCCATGGAAACCTCATGGGGTGGAGCTATACGCTGGTGACGGCGCTTGAGAACTAGGGTTTACTTGAGAGAGTTTTGAGAGAAGAGGGGAATGATGACGGCGTGTGAGGGAGAGAATGAGAGGGTTTAGGGGGCCGTTTAGGTTAATTATGGTAAGGTGGATTGTGGACCGTTGATAAAAAATGATCAACAGTCATGATTGGACGGGGGTATTGGGTCGGGCATATCAGACATGGGCCTAGGGAGATTGGGCTAAATTAAAAGGGGTTTTGGGCTGGTCTCTCTTGGGTTAAATCTGAAAATAAGGGGCTATTTATTAAATACCCAAGTAATTAAATAAAAAAATTATTTGTAAAATAATAAATAGATTATAAAAACAATTCTCATGCATAGAAATGTTTCAAAACAATTATTCAATATTTTAAAAATATAATGGACCAATTTCTGATAAAATAATGCAGTAATGTATGCATGGGCTATAATTGCAAAGTTATTGCAATTGTAACAAAAAGGTGTAAATCTGGCCATTTGTGAAATAATTTAAACTTCATACGACCATAAATAGTAATATTAAATCATGAAATGTTATAAAGTCATTTGTGATGCAATTTTATAATTATTTATATAGTAAAATGTTAGGATAAATTAATTTCAAAATATAGAAATTATTGAAAAATATCAATTGATGCTAATGCATAGTTTTGAAGGTATATGTGCACTTTAAAAATTATTATAGGGAAAAATTGGGTATCAACAGCTGCCCCTCTTTACCCGGGAAGGATGAAAGAGTTTTCGGGTAAAGAAATGATGGCCAATTTTAACTGAATTGGCGTTTTGGAAAATATAGGTTGAACCCTGGTCTTTGAGCTGCCTACATATCCCTGGTTTTACAGGAATCAGGCCTTGTGTAGTTCTGGATGCACCGATGAATGAAGCCGATGGAGTTGTTATAGGAATGGTAGCCAATTTCATCAAAAGGGTCTTTTTTGAGAAGGGTGAGGTCGGATAGAGTTATGGTTGCGAATCTGAAATGTAACGGATGTACTATAGGGCAGATAGATGTATATCACAGAGTGGGATGGGTAACTGATGAGAATCGGTAATGAATGGCAAAGTGAAAAATGGCGCGAGCAAAAACCGGAGCGAAGGCTGCTCCTATTAAAAAAATGGTTACCTCCTAGATTACCTGCAAAACTCAAAATACGGTGCATGCAAGTGCGTATATTACTGCGAGAATTTAGATGTGATGCAAATTCCCTTTAGACCATGAGAGATTGTCTTTGGACAGTGCGGATGACGTCCTTAGACTATGATGTCCCGGGCCATGAATTGTGAGATAGGAGATTCGCAGGCCATGAAATGATGTTCTCGGGCCATGAAAATGGTACCTCTGAACCATGACGCCTTTGAATAATGATATGCAAATTTGAGAGATCCTCAGGCCATGGCATGGTATCTTCTGGCTATGAGGATGATGCCTTTAGACAATGACGCCTTTGGACAAGTTGGCGATATTTCAGCCCATGAGATGCAATAATATGATGCTAAAATCAACAAGACAAGGCTTAGTCTTATGAGGTTGAGGGCAGAGATCAGCCCGAAAGAGGAGCAAATAGATTGTGCTGGAGAGACAGTGCTTAGTCTCGGTAAATAAAGGCGATGATTGGCCTTGTGCAAATAGGAGGCAGAGCTTAGCCTCATGCAAGATTCGGTACAGGGCTTAGTCCCATGCAATATGGAAGGCAGAGCTTAGCCTTATGCAAAATGGAGGCAGGGCTTAGCCTCATGCAGATGTGGAGGCAGGGCTTAGCCTCATGCAGATGGAGATAGAGCTTAGTCTCATGCAAGATTTGGGACAAGGCTTAGTCCCATGCAAGTGGAAGGCAGAGCTTAGCCTTATGCAAAATGGAGGCAGGGCTTAGCCTCATGCAGATGGAGACAGAGCTTAGTCTCATGCAGGATTTGGGATAGGGCTTAGTCCCAAGCAAAAATAAAATAGCAGGTGATAGCTGAGTTTTCTTAGCTGATAATAGATTTCAGTATCACGGTTGTTATGAAGATTGTGACATGGAAGCCTGTGTATCCTTCGCTCCTGCATCCAAAGAAAAATCGTGAGTTCTATAAAAGGGGAGGTTGGTTCGTGCCTCCGTCGGCTTGCTTGGCTTGCTTCGCTTGGTCTGAAAGTCCTGTTCAAATCATTGGGGGGCAGCGTTGGCTAAACAGAGTCATTTTACAAGCAAGCATGCATAGTTTCAAAGACGTAATAAAAATATATTATTTTAGAGATTGGTTAGATGAACCAGTGCCTGTGACACGATCCGAGACATTGCAACCTCTCCTGCTTATAGAATTTTGAGGGTCCTCCTCAAAATTTTGCCCCAGTTTCTGATTGATTTCTGACTTTCTGGAATATAATGGAGTTGGCTAGACTTGCTCCGGAATTAAAGTTTTATTATGATATGACTGAACCCACAAGGCTGCCTACGTAGCCCCTCTTAAACGGGAATCAGGTCAAGCGTATATCAATTTACATCATTTTGTGAAAACATCAATAGTTACACATAGTATCGTTTGACTACATCTGAGTTGATCGGCTTTGGCCAGATTTCTCCGTCTATTTCTGCAAGTATGAGGGCTCCTCCTGTCAATACTCTATGAACCATGTACGGGCCTTGCCAGTTGGGAGAGAATTTCTCTTTGGCTTCGTCCTTATGCGGAAAGATCTTCTTCAACACAGCTGCCCCGGTGTGAACTGTCTCTGCTTGACTCTTTTGCTGAAGGCTCTAGACATTCTATTTTAATAGAGTTTCCCATGACACACATGCATTCATCCTTTTTCCGTCTATGAGGGCTAGCTGCTCATAACAGCTCCTTATCCATTCTGTGTCGCTGAGCTCAACATTTTGTATGATTCTCAAAGAAGGAATCTCCACTTCAGCAGGAATAGCAACCTCAGTACCATAAACTAGTAAATTGGGAGTTGCCCCGGTTGATGTGCGGGCTGTGGTAAGGTATCCCAATAAAGCAAATTGCAGCTTCTCGTGCCATTGTTTGTGCTTTTCTATCATCTTTCTCAGTATCTTCTTGATATTCTTGTTTGCAGCTTCTACAGCTCCGTTCATCTGAGGTCTATAGGCTATGGAATTCTTGTGCTTGATTTTGAAAGTCTTACACATGGTCTTCTTCAAATCACTGTTGAGATTGGAGGCATTGTCAGTGATGATTGATTCAGGGACCCTGAACCGACAAACAATATGATCGCGGACAAAATCTACTATGACCTTCTTAGTTACCGCCTTGTAAGATGCTGTTTCGACCCATTTGGTGAAGTAATCAATAGCTACCAAGATGAACCGATGCCCATTTAAGGCGGTGGGCTCAATTGGACCGGTGACATCCATTCCCCAGGCGACGAATGGCCAAGGTGAGATTTTCGCATTGAGCTCATTTGGTGGCACTTTTATCATATCGGCATGTACTTGACATTGGTAGCATTTTTGGACATACTGGACGCAATCCGTCTCCATGGTCATCCAGAAATAACCGGCTCTAAGTATCTTCTTGGCCAAGACAAAGCCATTCATATGCGGGCCGTAGGTCCCAGCATGTATCTCCTCAATGAGCTTAGAAGCTTCTTTTGCGTCGACACACCTTGGCAATCCCAAATCAGGAGTTCTTCTGTACAAGTTTCCTCCATTGTGGAAGAAATTGTTGGACCACCTCCGAAGCGTACGTTTCTGAGTATGACTTGCATGCTCCGAATATTCTCCTTTTGCCAAATATTCTTTGATATCGTGAAACCAAGGCTTCCCGTCTGTTTCTTCTTCAACAGGGGCACAATACGCCAGTTGGCTGTGGATCCTTACTGGGATGGGATCGATGAAGTTCTTGTCGGGATGTTGTATCATGGATGACAGAGTGGCCAATGCATCGGCGAACTCGTTCTGAATCCTAGGAACATGCCGAAACTCTATCTTCGTGAACCTCTTTCTCAATTCCCGCACATGGTGCAGATATGGAAATATCTTGGAATTCTTGGTGGCCCATTCTCCTTGTACCTGGTGCACAAGCAAATCTGAATCACCGATTGTTGATACCCAATTTTTTCCAAAATAGTTTTAAAATGCATATATGTCTTCAAAATCATGCATTAGCATCAATTGGTATTTTTCCACAATTTCTACATTTTTAATTAATTTGCCCAGTATTTTATTTCTAATAAATAATTACAAAATTGCATCACAAATAATTTCAAAAATATTTCTTAATTTTACATTACTACTGATGGCCCTATTAAGTCCAAATTATTCCATAATAGCCGAATTGGCACCTTTTGGGCATAATTGCAATAACTTTGTAATTATAGCCCATGCATACATTTTTTGTATTATTTTACCAAAAATTAGTCCTTTGTATTTTTAAATACTAAACAACTATTTTGAAAACATTTCTGTGCATGAAATTCATTTTTTATAATTGGTAATTATTTTAATTAATTTATTTGGGGTATTTAACAAATATCCTTTTTTTTAATTTCATTTTTAGCCCAAGTCTACCAGCCCAACACCCTTAATACTAGCCCAACATCCTTAAAACCAGCCCAATAAACCCAAGCCCAATACCCTCACCTACCCGACGCAATTTTTGGCTAATCCTGGCAGTTGGTCATCTTTGATCAACGACCCAGAAACCCCTTACCATAATTAAACCAATACCCCCCTCTAACCCTAATAACTTCTCACCTCTCCCCACCGTCACTCTCCTCTCCATCTCTTAGATGCTCTCTAGCCTTAACCCTAATTCTCCCTCCTGTCGTCACTCATCTACCGCTGTTCATGGTGGTTCTTCACCACCCCAGGCCTCTAATGGCCCCTCCTATGCTGGGTACCTCCGTCTCTAAGGTCCTTGAGAAGATTCTCAAGGGACCAGGGCTAGTTTGCTTACGCCTCTGGGTTTTTCTTGCCTGTTTCAGGCCATTCTGGTTCGATTTCGAAGAACTTCTTATTTCGTATTAAATCTATGGATTTCTAAGCCTATGTCTTCATCTCTGTCTCACTTCTGAAAACCCTAATTTTTTCCTTTGATCTTATCAGATCTGTACAGATCTGAGAAGAATCGGACCTATTTTAAATATTTTTCATGAAAATCTTCTGGTTTTCTAAGTGACTTTCCATTTTCCAAAAGCTAGGGTTTCTTGAAAATCCTTTTTTCCAAAATGTTTTCTGACTTTAAATGTTTAATCGCCTGTTCCTATGAGTTTTGAGCTATTTATGTTGAGCTTGCCTCAACCCTAATTAGTTTATGCTAAAAACCCAATTTTCTGATATTTTTGTTTTGACTTTGAGTCTGTCCGTGTTACTTGCCACATTATTTTGTTCTGTGCTTTGATTCTCATGATTTTCCTTTAGCCTAGTTTGATGTCTTGTGATTTTTACCCTAGTATGTCTCTACTAGGGTTTCTGATTCGACTCTCGACTGATTCTGTGTGTTTATACTTGGCCTGTTTGTTTATTCATGGAAACCTATATTATTCTCCTTTAAATCAGTATTATTTTTGAGTTTTGATTCACTGATTTGCTCTATTAAGGCCTATGTGTGATTCTTGATTATTTCCCTATTTTACACCTTTTAATTATTTTCTTGCCTTATTTGATTAGCCGTGATACTTATAGATTTCTCAAGATTGTTTCCTTAATTGAACCCCTGTTTATTTACCCCTAATTGCCCATTATGTGCTTAAGTCTTACTTGATTTTCTTTCCTTAAATATTGTCCTACCCTTTACCGTTGGGTAATTACCCCTTAATTAGGGGAGACGTTACTGATTTCGTGCATAATTGATTCTGTAAGTTCCCTTAATTGCTGAATGATTGATTTCTTTACCTTATTCTGTTTAGCCCCTGACTACTATATATACTCTCCTCTATTCTCACTTCTGGACAACGAACATTAGTTCAAAAATGCTCTTACACTTAAAAGCTCTCTGTTCTTCTCCGTTACTTGCAATCGTCACTGATCTAGCCGGCTGTAAGCCAAGGCTAGCTATTGCACAACATCTGCTCTATACTCTGTGTTTTCTCTCCTAACTGGTATGTTCTAATTCAATTTTGAAGTCTAAAACTCTATGTGTTTCATTGCTGTTTTAGTTCATTGATTATGAGTTCCAATCCTGTTCCTGTTTACTATCTTGTTTTGCCCAATATGTAACTAGCGTGTCTAAACTACATTGCCTAATTACTGTTTCGCCTAGCATGTTTGAGTTTTATTCTATTAGAATCTGTGATTAGTATGTCTAATCCACAATGATCTGGCTACTGCTTTATCTAGCATGCCTCAACCTATTTTGTTCTATATATGTCATCATGTCTATACCAGGAATACTTGCGTAGTGTTGTCTAGTCCGTTCATTTGGATCCCTGCTTATTCTACTTTGCTGATTAGATCATGCTAAGTTGTCTAGTATCTCAAAGTAATTCTGGTTGTGTGCTTAACCTGTCTAGTGTTATTGTGTTTTCCACATGGTTGTTCTGTGATCCTTGCTCTATGTCTCTACCACCAATTTTATAATTGACTTGTTAATCCTATAAAACTCTTGAAAATTTATGTGCATCATGTTGTTATATGCTCCACTATACACTGATGTGTTCTATGTGTCCCCAATTCCCACTACCCCTGTGTTAAAGTTGTTGATTGAGTGATGCTGGACCTATTTGTTCTGTAATCAACTAGGATGTTTTGCTGATTTTCAAAAGTGTTTTGTACTGTTCTCAAACTGCTTCACTACTAAATTAGTTACTTACTTTCAGAAAAACCTCTTTACTTCTAGAGTCATTTCAGTACTGTTTTCTTGTAAAAAAAACCTTTCAAAACTATGTCAAGCACTCTCACTTTACTCTTAAGTCCCTAAGTCTGCCCCTCCAGTGTGTGTACTGCCTTGGGATCCTCTTGAGATTCCTCTGAACTCTGGCACACTGGGGCTGGCCACTCCACAATGCATTACTCAATCCCTATTGTGAAAGTCTGGGTGTGAGCACTGCCCGGGATCCTTGAGATCCTTAGGGAACTCTGACACACCTAGACATGAATTTGGCTATGAAATCCTTGGCATTCGAGACTACTGAAGGCTGGTATTCCCAGGTTTGCTTTGGGCCTACTTCAGGCTCCCTATAGTTAATCGATGTTCATTTGTGTAATTCATTCAATCATTGGTCTGTAATAATTAATTGTAAACAGATATTGGGGTGACTAGTGAAAAGGGAGGGTAGCTATATGATCTTATGGGTAATGCTGGGTAGAAACCATGTTTCTAGGCTTTACATTATGCAAATCTGCATTCAACAATCATGTTTCTAGGACTGATGTGTTCATTTGCATTCAAACCATGTTAAACCTGCATTAGATATCCTGTTTTAGGGCTTCACGCTTATTGCCTCAGTATACTACATATCACTATTCCACGCTTTAATTTTGCATAAGTACTTTCACTTAGAGATCCTGCTACTAGGTTAATAATCCTGCCTTAATAAACTGTCGTGCATTAGATACCATGTTTCTAGGAACTCTGTTTGCATTCGTTTTAACCCTGTCTATTTCGATTAAAATAAATAACTGTCCATGAAAAGGTATAAAAAAAATAGCCCCACGTATAGATGTCATGTTTCTAAACACAAACTGGTGCAAATCACCTGTTAAAAATCTGTGTCACCTAGAACAACATGTTTGTAAGTTGGACAATTTCCTAAACTGTTCAAATAGTTCCTGTAATTGTGATTACGTATAGTCCCCACGCCTAGGCAAGCCTTAGGTGATTAATGTCCTTACATAAAACTGGAAACTGCGTTTTAATTGTGTATAAACTGCTTAAGTCTTACAGGTTTAAAATTAGTAGGCAAACTGGTTAGGACCCTGCCATTGAGTTTTGAAATATTGTTGCAAGATATGTGTATTAATGTTCACCTAGACATCCTGTCCTAGGATTCTTTCTAAAAATTACCTGAATCTGTGTTTGAGACGTGCTGTTTATTTGCCTATATACATGCGGAGGTAAACATGAGCCTTTTAACTGCTTTTTTTTTCTTATTTGCTTGTCCTACATGTTATTTGTTTGTCGCCTAGATTTTTGCCTTTTAAATACCTTAGGTTTGTCTAGGACTGCCTAGATTTAGAGGTCCTAAGCTCCTCCAGGACCACAAGGAAGGGACGGGTAACAGCACGCTTAGAGTTCGTTAATAAAAACTCGCTCAATAACCACTAAGGGGTGGGATAATGGGTAGTAAAAGGATATGATGACCTGTGCGCTAATGCAACGTGTAGCCCCTCTCATTGAGGAGTGATTACCGGGCATTGCATGGATATGATCCTATAGGATAAACAACTTAGGACCCCTTCATCCCATTTACATATGTGTGCTTAGACTGCTTATCTGTTTAAGAATCTCTTTTACATATGTGTGCTTAGACTGCTTATCTGTTAAAATCTTACTTATTTTACATATGTGTGCTTAGACTGTCTATTTGCTACTTAACTGATTCACAAAGTAAGTTTGGTCGGGACGCACCATTGTCGACCTCGAGGGGTGCCTAACACCTTTCCCTTAAGGTTATTTCGCGCCCTTACCCTAATCTCTGGTAATGCAAACTGGTTACATGAGTTAATCGCTCTAGGTGCCCTAACGCACCTTAATCTGTTAGGTGGCGACTCTTCAAATACCCAATTCCCAAAAGGAAGCGATTTGTTTCCCCCATGAATGTCGAACCCCTGATTTCCCCCACGAAGGGGAAAAAAGAGGGCGCGACACCGATTACCAGCAACTCCTGAATAATCATGTCGATGGCCATGTTGAGCCCTAGTATGCAGACTTCATACTCTGCCATGTTTTTGGTGCAGGGAAATCTGAGTTTAGTAGATACGAAATGATGTTGGCCAATTTCTGATACCAAGACGGCTCCAATGCCGACTCCCTTGAAATTGGCCGCTCCGTAAAAGAACATTCTCCAACCGTTGTAGGACTCAGCAATATCTTCTCCTATCAATAGCACCTCTTCAACGGGAAAATACGTTTTCAGGGGTTCGTATTCTCCTTCCATAGGGTTCTCAGCAAGATGATCTGCCAATGCTTGTCCCTTGACTGCTTTCTGAGTCACATAAACAATGTTGAACTCGCTCAACAAGATTTGCCACTTAGCCAGCTTGGCAGTGGGCATGGGTTTCTGAAAGATATATTTCAAGGGATCCATCCTTGATATGAGGTATGTTGTGTAGGCACAAAAATAATGCCTCAGCTTCTGAGCTATCCACGTCAGAGCGCAGCAGGTACGTTCCAATAGAGAGTACCGCGCTTCGTATGGAGTGAACTTCTTACTTAGGTAATAGATAGCTTGTTCCTTTCTCCCTGTCTCATCGTGCTGCCCCAGAATGCAGCCGAAGGCTCCATCTAATGCTGCAAGGTAGAGTAGCAAGGGTCTACCTGGCTCTGGCGGGACCAAGACTGGTGGTGTTGATAAATACTCCTTGATCTTGTCGAAAGCCTTCTGACAATCTTCGGTCCAACTAGTCGCAGCATCTTTCTTCAACATCTTGAAAATTGGCTAACATATAACTGTGGACTGGGCTATGAACCGGCTGATATAGTTTTTCCGTCCTAGAAAACTCATTAAATCTTTCTTACTCTTTGGCGGTGGCAGCACCTGGATGGCTTTGACTTTTGACGGATCCAATTATATCCCTCGGCGGCTGACAATGAACCCAAGTAACTTTCTGGAAGGAACCCCGAATTCACATTTTGCGGGGTTTAGTTTCAGGTTGCATCTCCGCAGTCTGTCGAAAAACTTCCTCAAATCGGCTATATAACTGTGGCTTTCTTGGATTTGATGATGATGTGATGATGTCGTCCACATATACTTCGATCTCCTTATGTATCATGTCATGAAAAATTATAGTCAGCCCTCATGTAGGTGGCCCCAACATTCTTCAAACCGAATGGCATCATCTTATAACAGGATACTCCCCATGGTGTAATGAAAGTCGTTTTCTCAGCGTCCTCTTCGTCCATCCAGATCTGATGGTAACCGGCAAAATAATCCATAAACGACTGGAGTTCACGCTTGGCACAATTATCGATTAGCATGTGTATGTTTGGAAGCGGAAAATCATCCTTTGGGCTGGCCCTGTTGAGATCCCGATAATCAACACAGACCCTGACCTTCCCATCCTTCTTTGGAACTGGCACGATGTTGGCTAGCCAAGTTGGGTATTCAACCACCCTGAGGACCTTGGCCTTGATTTGCTTAGTAACCTCCTCCTTGATTTTTAGACTCATGTCAGGCTTGAATTTCCTGAGTTTCTGCTTCACTGGTGGACACGTTGGGTTTTGTGGGCAACTTGTGAGCCACAATAGATGTACTTAACCCGGTCATATCATCGTATGACCATGCAAATATGTCCTCATACCCTTTCAAGAACTGTGTGTACTCTTCCTTTTCTGATGGCGACAAATGGATGCTGATGCGGGTTTTTATGACAGTTTCAGAGTCTCCCAAGTTGATTATTTATGTTTTGTCCAAATTGGACTTAGGCTTTTTCTCAAAGTCTTCTACTTCTCTGACAATTTCCTCGGGTATGACATCTTCTTCTTCCGAATCACTATCCTTTTGTTGCGTCATCTCATTACATGTCAGAGTTGTTGGTTCATCGAGACAGGAAATAGTAATGATGTATAGATAAAGATATGAGAGGAAAAATGGTAATAATAAATATTGATTCATTGAAGCATAAAAGTGATTTTCAATAATTTAAACAACATTGAACATTGGAAATATTATTTAAAACAAAATGCCAAAAAAGGAAATCATTTTTTTTAGAAAATAAACAAAACAATGTTGTTCAGCCTTGCTACCCCGGGACTCGTCGGGCTCTGGATGGTCTGACAGTCCAATTCTTGAGGAATGATCCTCTCTCTACAGCTTGGATGGTAGGGCCTTCCTCCTCCTCATCCTCAATAATTACACAACAGTCAATGTCCTCATCCTCCAAGAACAGGTTCCTCAGGGCTGCCAGTGCTTCTTCCTCCTCTGATCCCCATATGATGTCGGCCTGTTGGAAGGTCTGACTCAAGTGCTTCTGCATGTTCAACCTGTGTGTTGTTTTCATTTCTGGCGCCGTTCAAATCTTCCATTTTTGCTTTTCCCTTGCCTTTTTTTGGACTAGGAGGAGGTTAAGGTGGAGGGCCCCTGGATCTTGTGTGATAAGCTGATGATGCCAGTATGCACGAACCAACCTTTGGGGAATGGGAATAATCAAAAGAAAGAATGAAAAACAAAAGGTAGCCAAGTCAGTAATAATTCAGGAAAGTTTGCAGTATTTAAACACATATTGCGGGAAGATGAAATTCGCATCCTAATTTGGGAGCCTCGTTGTGCCCGAGGTAGGCCTAGCGACAAGTTGATTTGGAGAACATAGATACCAATAAATGCCTCATTTCTTTAATATAAAAATAGACGAATCCCAAAACGAGAGTAAGACAATAAAGGTAAGCCACTATTGGCACTTGGCCTTATTACATTTAGGAAATCAAATAAATCTAGCCTACTTGGTCCCAGAAGGATGTTCCCCAAATTCGATCTTTCTAACTCCATCAACAGGGTTCCCCAGCTCTCGCAGACCCAGCAGCAGATAGGCTCTAGCTAGATGTCCTCTCTCGCTTCCTTCAGCATCTCATTTTCTGCAAAACATAAAGGTTAGGCCCTTTACCCCACCTTATTTGACTATTTATACATTCATGATTAGCATATTGGCATTTAGTTCTCCAAATTAATGCACAAAACGTGGTTGCGTTCGTTGGGAATATGGAAACCCCGGTGGACTTTGGATAAGGCTTGTCTTAAAGGGTTATTATGTGGACAACATATTAACTCGGCTAGGTTTGACCATGATGCATGCACAATTGATCAGAGTAAGGTTGCTATAGAGGTCTAGATTGGGACCCTCAAGCGGACAACTTGAGGGGGAAAGGCATGGAACCGTTGAACGCACCTCTGATCGACTAGTTTTACCGCAAATACGTCTTTCCAAATTGAAAAGGGTGATATATAGGAAGAGCGCAAACACTCATCAAGCGTTGCTATAGGATTGATTACAAACGAGTGAAATATGATGTTGAGCATGATTTACGCAACAATAAATAGCATGTTGTCAAGTAGTTGCACGTTAAAAATGATAAATGCGGTATTTAAATAATTGAAAAACAGTTAAAAAAGGAAAACAAGAAAATAAGTCAGTTTCAGGAAATAAAAGAAATCATAAATTCTTGAAATTAAGCAATTAAATCCAAATAAAGGGGAAGGGAAAGGTTGTATCAACAAAATAAAGCATGCTTGAGACTAATTCACAAAAACAAGTTCGTTATGGTAAGAGCCTAAAATATCCCCAGCAGAGTCGTCATGCTGTCACGCCCCCTTTTTTCCCTTGCGAATGTCCGGGTTTCGACATTCATTGGGAACAACTCGTTTCCCTTTGGGAATTGGGTATCTAAAGAGTCGCCACCAAACGGATTAAGGTGCGTTAGGGCACCTAGAGCAATTAACTCATGTAACTAGTTTGCATTACCAGAGATTAGGGTAAGGGCTCGAAATAACCTCGAGGGGGAGGTGTTAGGCACCCCTCACGGTCCACAACAGTGGGTCCTGGCCGAACTCAGCTATGAGAATAAGTCATTTAACAAGTAAACAGTCTAAGCACACATTTGCAAATAAAGGAAGTTGATGCAATCTAAGCACACATATGTAAATTTAAGAAGGGAAGTCCTAAGTTGGTTAGCCTATAGGATCGCTTCTGTACAATACCCGGTAAGCCTTCCTCAAATAGAGGGGTTACACGTGGCATTAGCGCATAGGTCATCATATCTTTTTACTACCCATTACCCCCCTTTGGCGGTTATATAAGCGATTTTAATTAGCGACCTCTAAGCGTTCTTTTACCTGTCCCTTCCTTGTGGTCCTGGAGGTGTTTAGGACCTCTATACTTAGGCAGTTCTAGAAACTCTTAGGTATTTAAAAGGTAAAATCTAAGCGACAACAAAGAACATATAGGACTATCAAATAGAGAAACAGTTAGGGGCTCATATTTACCTCCACACATAAACAAATAGGTAGCACGTCTTAAACACAGTTTTCAGGTAATTTCAGAAAAGTCCTAGAATAGGGTATCTAGGTGAGCATCACAAACACAGAATATGCAGCATTGTTTTAAGGCAAAGTGACAGATTCCTAATCAGTTTGCCTACTGATTTTAAAAGCCTGTTAAAACTGGACAATTTTACAAATAAACAGAGTACAATTTCCCAGTCTTAAGACCATTAATTACCTAAGGCTTGCGTAGGCGCTGGTCTGTATGCAATCATAGCTTGGGAACTGATTAAAACATCTTGAAATTATTCAGTCCTATAGGCATGCTGGTCTAGGCGATTAATGTTATAAAACTGATTTCATGCATGTTTATACTAGGACATGATATCTATGTGTTGGACTGTTTGAAAAAACTTTTTATTCATTTAAGCAACGTAGATACGATTCAGAGCAAATGCAGACAGAGTCCTAAGGTAGGATTTCTAATGCACAGAGAGAGATGGTCATTTTATTAAGCATGATTACAGTAAAAACTTAATGACGGGATTTCCAGGTGATGACAACTTATGCAGAATCAGAAATGAAGTGATAAACTATAACATGTTTTCTAATATGTAGAGGCAGTAAACGTGAGTATCCTAAGGCAGGATTCTAATGCAAACAACATAAACCTAAGGCATGATTCCAACTTGCAGATAAGCACAATATAGTCCTAAAGCATGATTTCTATTACGACTCATAATATAAGCCTAAAGCAGGATTTCTACCCGGTTTCACAAAAATATCATATAGGAACCCTCCCTTTTTTACTAATTACCCCCATATATATGTTTACAAAGAATATTATTACAGACCAGGATCACATGAATTACATAAATAAATGAAACTATACCATAGGGAGCCTAAATCAGGCCCAAAGTAAACCTGGGGATGCCAGGCCTTCAATACAGTCTCAGAAGCCAAAGATCTCACAACCAATTTTAAGAAGATGCTGAGAGTGACACCAGTTTGAGAAGACTACTAAGAGTAGAAGAACAGTTTTTGAAATCATTTCTGAGGAAAGCTATTCAGCCAACAACCAATTAATCATAAAATACTCAGATTCACCGACACTTAACCAACAGATTTACAAGCAGGGGTGAAAGGGATTGAGAACATATAGAGTTGAAGCCACATAAACAGGGAAAAATTTGAGACAACAATTGCACAAAACAACTAGGAGTCCAAGTCCATCATGGTAATAGACAGTTAAAGCATAGAGAAAGAATGTAACAGAATCATGTTGAAGACAGGGGTGTGTTGAACAGAGTTGGACATACAATTAGGGCCAATTGAATGCATTAGGAGACTAAGTAACTAACATGGTCAACCAGTTGGGGGGGGGGGGGGGAGGGGGGGGGTAAGAAGGGACTAAGTAAACATGTTGGACAAGTATCAAATAACCAAGTGAAGATTAGACATGCTGATTACACATTGAACAAGAGAAGGCGAAATTTAGACATGCTTAATAAAACAGTAAACAGGGAAACAAATAGGGTACATAGCCAATTGAACTAGTGCAGGAATGGAATACATGGAGTTGAGTTTTAAAGTTTAACTTAGAGACATACCAGTCAAAGAAGATAGTGCAGAGTGTAAAATAGGTGTAGTTCCAATGTCTAGCCATGGCTTTCAGCCAACTAGACCAATAATTATCACAAGTAACAGAGAAAAAAGAGAGAGTTTTAGTGTGAGTGTGTGTTCTGAACTTAGTGTTCGTCTTTTGAGAGGTAAAATAAGAGTGCTTATATAGCAGTTCAGGAGTAGCACAAATAAGGTAAAAGAATAAGTAATTAGTAAATCAAGGGCAATCATAGAGTCGCAGAATCAATTGACATGATGGAGTCTGGAATAGACCCTCTAATTAGGGGTAATAGATTAACGGTAACAACATGGGTTTAATTAAGGCAAAAGAGACCAGACCATACCAAATAAAGAATCAGTACGAATCCTAAAGTTATATGGGCAAGTAATTAAGGAAGAGAAGACCAATTAAAGTTACAAACAAGGAAACAAATAAAGTCTATGCATACAAATCTTTAACATACTAAAGCAATCAGCAAGACTTTTCAAAAGAATACTTATTCCCAAAAAGAATTACTCAACTTCAATAATAGAAATTAGACTAAGTAAAACCTCACAGACATAGAACTTAGTCGGAAAAAGTAGGTTCAAGTCCTAACATAGATTAATTAGGGCAAAAACCACAAAATACTGGATTTGACAAAGAAAATGTGTAAGTTAGAAAACACAGAGCAAATCAATACGATTGGTAACACGGAAAGACCCAAAATCGAAGCTAAGATTGGAAAGATCAGTATATTCCATAGAGTCAACTAGGGTCTGAGTACTCTCGCAAAAATCGGTCAAGAAGATGAAAAGAGAATCGATTAAACATGTAGAAGTCAGAAGGCCTTTGGAAAACAACTTGTAATGAACCCTAGATTTAAGGAAAAGCAAGAATAGTCGATTAAAACCCGAAAATTTTCAGAGAAAACATGTAATAGTGCTCAATTCATCTCAAATCTATATGGATCTTGAAATGACCGAAGGTAATAGACTAGGTTTTTTTTAGAAAACATAACAGAGATGAGAGCATAGGTTTAGAAACCATAGATTCGTAACAAAAATAAAGAGAAATCTCTTACTCATGGTCGAACAATGGCCTGAGAAAGGATAACAAGCAAAGTTTCAAACCAGAACCAACTAGGTTCTTTGAGATCTTCTCAAGGATCCAAGAAATCAAGGAGCCATCGCGTGTAGAAGGCCAGGGTTAGTCGGAGAAGCCATGGAAACCTCATGGGGTGGAGGTATACGCCGGTGACGGCGCTTGAGAGCTAGGGTTTAGTTGAGAGAGTTTTGAGAGAAGAGGGGAATGATGACGGCGTGTGAGGGAGAAAATAAGAGGGTTTGGGAGGTCGTTTAGGTTAATTATGGTAAGGTGGATTATGGACCGTTGATAAAAAATGATCAACGGTCAGGATTGGATGGGGGTATTGGGGCGGGCATATCAGACTTGGGCCTAGGGAGATTGGGACAAATTAAAAGGGGTTTTGGGCTGGTCTCTCTTGGGTTAAATCTGAAAATAAGGGGCTATTTATTAAATACCCAAGTAATTAAATAAAAAATTTATTTATAAAATAATTAATAAATTTTAAAAACAATTCTCATGCATAGAAATGTTTCAAAACAATTATTCAATATTTTAGAAATATAATGGACCAATTTCTGATAAAATAATGCAGTAATGTATGCATGGGCTATAATTGCAAAGTTATTGTAATTGTAATCAAAAGGTGTAAATCTGGCCATTTGTGAATTAATTTGAACTTAATACGACCATAAATAGTAATATTAAATCATGAAATGTTATAAAGTCATTTGTGATGCAATTTTGTAATTATTTATATAAACAAAATATTAGGATAAATTAATTTAAAAATATAGAAATTATGGGAAAGTATCAATTGATGCTAATGCATAGTTTTGAAGGTATATATGCACTTTAAAAAGTATTATAGGGAAAAATTGGGTGTCAACACACAAGAAAAAAATTTGCAGGAAAAAGGCATGAGTATACCACATTGGTACCCAGTAAGTGTCAAGCCTAACCTCGGTCGAGTAGTGACGAGATCAGGTCAGGGCCCTACTGGTATATATATAATAGAATAATACAGTATGAAATATCACCTTAAAGATACATACTAACATTTAACGAGAATGAAATCACAGAAAAAAATAGCTCAGGACACAGAGATAACAACAGGGGATCTCCCGGGATATTGTCTCGTATTCCCTAACGTAAATGTGCAGGGGGATCTCCCGGGATACCGTCCCATAGTCCCAAACGTAAATTTATAGCAGGGTCTCCTGGAATACTATTTCGTAGTCCCAAAATAAATATACTGTACAGGGGATCTCCCGGGATACCGTCCCGTAGTCCCAAAACGTAAACGTGCAGGGGGATCTCGCCGAATACCGTTCCGTAGTCCCAAAGTAAATATGCAACTCAATCAACATAAATAGCAGTTTAAACAAGGAATTCTACAGTTCAGACTATGTTCATATCAAAGAAGACAGGTAATTTTCACTAAGCACGATGCACAGAGTTCAAATAGGAAGTTAAGACGGTTAAGGCATGTAGGCATGCTTTCCTAAGCTAAACAGGATAGTTAAATATACTAGTGTTGCTCAATTAAAGGAAAACAGATATTTGCTTATTGAAAATGGGGTTTTTCAACACTAGCCCGTGTACGCACTCATCACCTCACGTACACGGCGCTCATATACCAAACAGTACCAATCCTAAAGGAAGGTCTCCCACACAAGGATAGGCAAGCCACTTACCTCGAACCAAGCTCAAATCAATCCGAAATCACGCTCTTTCCATGAGTATCCAACTCCGAGTGGCCAAATCTAATCAAATCAATTATATAACGTAAATATAGCTACAAACAACTAATTTAGCTAATGAAATCAAAGCTAAGGCAAGAAAATAGAAAAATGCCCAAAAATCCTCCCCGGATCCACGTCTCGGAATCGGGTAAAAGTCATAAATTATGAACACCCATTAACTCACGAGATCACTCGTTCAAAAATCATCCAAATCCGACGCCTAAATCCCACTCAAATCTCAGATTTTTTGTTGGAAAACTTGTCCCCCAATTTCCCAACTTCCTCTCTCTAATTCCTTATTGTAATGAAGAAAACAACTATGGATTAATGAAATATGATCAAAATAGGATTAGGAATCGTTACCCAATAGCTCTCCGTCAAATTCTCTCGAAAAATTGCCTTCCACTGAGCTCCAAATTGAATTGTTGTGATATGAATTTCAAACTCTCGAAATCCCCTTTTCTGCCCAGCGATTTCCGCTTCTGCGATCCCAGGACCGTATTTGTGGTCCTCCACCTGCAAAATTTCCATCGCAGGTGCGGCTTTTCACTTAATCTACCTCATCCGATTCTCTGTGTGTGCACCTGCGGATCCTCGTCCGCTTCTGCGGTTCCAAACCGCTCCTGTGTTCCTTCACTAGCATCTGCGGGCATCGTAGATGCGGAACTCCCTTCCCACCTACGACCCAAACTTTTTCCAAAAATCCGCTTCTGCGCTTGGTCATCCGCATATGAGGCCCCGCACCTGCGGTTCCCTACGTAGGTGCGAAAACACCAGAACCAGCACACCAGAAAATCCTCTAAGTCCAAGTTTTCACCCGTTGAGCATCCGAAGCATACCCGGGGCCCCCGGGACCTCAAACAAACATGCCAACCAATCCTAAAGCACCATACAAACTTAGTCGATCCCTCAAATCACATTAGACAATGCTAAAAACCCAATTCATCCTCTAATCCAAACGTAATGAACTTGAAACTTCAAATTCTACAACCGATGCCGAAACCAACCAGACCACGTCCGATTGACCCCAAATTTTACACATAAGTCATATTCCACACTATAGAGCTACTCCAACTTCCAGAATCGGATTTCGACCCCGATATCAAAAATTCCACTGCCGGCCCGAAACTCCAAAAATTCAACTTTCGCCATTTCAAGCCTAAATAAGCTACGGACCTCCAAAACGTAATCCGGACACGCCCCTAAGCCCAAAATCACCCAACGGAGCTAACAGAATTGACAGAACTCCATTTCGAATCCGTCTTTACACTGTTTCGATTACGGTCCAAATTCTAAGACATAAGCCTCCGTTTAGGGACTAAGTATCCCAAAACACTCCGAAACTTAATACGAATCACCCCGGCAAGTCAAAATAGTGGAAATGGATAACGAGAAAGCAGTTAATAGGGGATCGGGGTGTTAATTCTCAAAATGACCGGCCGGGTTGTTTCATCCTCCCCCTCTTAAAACATTTGTTCGTCCTCGAACGAGCATAGTGACATACCTGAAGTGGTGAAAAAAAGAGGATAACGGCTGCGCATATCCTGCTCGATCTCCCAAGTTGCCTCCTCGACTGCCTGACCCCGCCACTGAACCTTCACTAATGCAATGTTCTTTGACCTCAGCTTTCAAACCTGCCTGTCCATTATAGCCACTGGCTCCTCAACATAAGATAGATCCTTGTCCAACTGGAGTGAGCTGAAATCCAACACATGAGACGGATCACTGTGATAACTCCGGAGCATTGAAACATGAAATATCGGATAAAGTCCTACCAAGCTGGGAGGTAAGGCTAGCTCATAAGCAACCTCCCCAACACGCTGCAACAACTCAAAGGGACAAATAAACCTTGGCCTCAACTTGCCCCTCTTTTCGAACCTCATATCGCCCTTCATAGGCGAAACCCGAAGCAAGACCCACTCTCCAACCATAAATGAAACATCGCGAACCTTCTGGTCCGTATAAATCTTCTGCTTGGACTGGGCTCTGCGAAGTCTATCCTGAATCACCTTAACCTTCTCCAAAACATCCTGAACCAAGTCTGTACCCAATAATCTAGCCTCACCCGGCTCGAACCAACCCACTGGGGACCGATGCCGCCCACCATACAGAGCCTCACACGGTGCCATCTGAATGCTGGACTGATAACTGTTGTTATAGGCAAACTCCGCAAGTGGCAAAAACTGATAACAAGAACCTCCAAACTCTATCACACATGCACGGAGCATATCCTCAAGAATCTGGATAGTGTGCTCGGATTGTCCATTCGTCTGGGGGCGAAATGCTGTGCTGAACTCCACCGAGTACCCAACTCACGTTGTACGGCTCTCCACTACCGTGATGTAAACTGCGTGCCCCGATCAGAGATGATAGATACCAGCACGCCATGAAGTCTTACAATCTCACGGATATAAGCTCGAGCTAGCTGCTCGAAAGAATAGGTAGTCATCACAGGAAGGAAATGATCTGACTTGGTCAGCCTATCTACAATCACCCAAACTGCATCAAACTTCCGCTGAGTCCTTGGGAGTCCAACAACAAAATCCATAGTGATCCGCTCCTATTTCCACTCCGGATTCTCCAACTTCTGAAGTAATCCACCCGGTCACTGATGCTCATACTTTACCTGCTGGGAGTTTAGACACCGAGCAACATACTCCACTATGTCCTTCTTCATCCTACGCCACCAATAATGCTGTCTCAAGTTCTGATACATCTTCGTGGCACCCAGATGAATAGAGTACCGCGAGCTATGAGCCTCCTGAACAATCAACTCACGCAAACCATCCACATTAGGCACGCACAGCCTGCCCTGCATCCTCAATGCACCATCGTCCCCAATAGTAACCTCCTTAGCATCACCGTGTTGAACCGTGTCCTTAAGGACAAGCAGATGGGGGTCATCATACTAACGCTCTCTGATACTATCATAAAGAGAAGATCAGGAGACCACACAAGCCAATGCTCGTCTAGGCTCCGAAATATACAATCTCACAAACTGGCTGGCTAAGGCTTGAACATCCATTGCCATGGGCCTCTCTGCTGCTAGTAGATAAGCCAAACTCCCCAAACTCTCTACCCCGTGAGTCAAAGCATCGGCCACCGCATTGGCCTTCCCCGGGTGGTACAAAATAGTGATATCATAGTCCTTAAGCAGCTATAACCACCTCCTCTGACGCAAATTAAGATCCTTCTGCTTGAACAGGTGCAGCAAACTCCGGTGATCAGTATAGATCTCACAAGGGACATCGTACAAATAGTTCCTCCAAAACTTCAAGGCATGAACAATAGCAGCTAACTCTAGGTCGTGGACATGATAGTTATTTTCATGCACCTTCAGATGTCTGGACGCGTAGGCAATCACCCTACGGTCCTACATCAACACCGCGTCGAGGCCAACTCATAACGCATCACAATAGATTGTACAAGAACATGAACCTGTAGGCAATATTAATACTAGGGCTATAGTCAAAGCTGTCTTGAGCTTTTGAAAGCTCTCCTCACACTCCTCCATCCACATGAACAGAGCATCCTTCTGGGTCAGCCTGGTCAAAGATCCTGCAATAGATGAGAATCCCTCAACAAATCGACGGTAATAACCTGCCAAACCAAGAAAACTCCGGATCTCTGTAGCTAAGGACGTCCTAGGAAAACTCTGCAGTGCTTCCACCTTCTTCTGATCCACCTTGATCCCTTCACTCGACACCAAGTGACCCAAAAATGCCACGGAATCCAACCAGAACTCATATTTTGAGAACTTTGCATATAATTTCTTTTCTCTCAAGGTCTGAAGCACTGTCCTCAAGTGCTGCTCATGATCTTCTCGACTCCGGGAGTACACCAGAATGTCGTCAATAAGACAACGATGAACGAGTCAAGATATGAACGGAATACACTGTGCATCAAATGCATAAAGGTTGTTGGGGCGTTGGTCAGCCCAAATGACATAACAAGGAACTCGTAATGACCATGTCGAGTCCTAAAAGCAGTCTTTGGGATATATGGCCCCTGAATCATCAACTGATGATAACCAAAGCGCAAATCAATCTTGGAAAACACTCGAGCACCTTGTAACAGATAAAATATGTCATCAATACGAGGCAAAGGATACCGGTTCTTCACTATAACTTTGTTCAACTGGCGATAATCAATGCACATATACATAAAACCATCTTTTTTTTTTACAAACAAGACATGAACACCCCAAGGTGACACACTGGGCTGAATAAAGCCCTTATCAAGCAATTCCTGCAACTTATCCTTCAACTCAGGAGGGGCTATATGATAAGGGGGAATAGAGATGGGCTGAGTGCCCGGCAACAAATCAATGCCAAAAGGCATGCCCGGAAGATCAGCTAGAAACATATCAGGGAAAACCCTCACTAATGGGACTGAATCCACTGTAGGGGTATCAATAATGACATCTCGGACATAAGATAGATACGTGTCACACCTCTTCTCAACCATTCACTGAGCTTTAAGAAATGAAATAACTCTACTGGGACTGTAATCTAAAGTACCCCTCCACTCTAATCGCGATAAGCCTAAAATAACCAGTGTCACGGTCTTGGCGTGACAATAAAAAATAGCATAATAGGGCGACCACCAGTCCATGCCCAAGATAACATCAAAATCTACCATGCTGAGCTATAATATATCGGCTCTGGTCTCAAAACCACAACAAGAGAATCTCCCAAAGCAGCAGACACATAAATAGGGGAACTCAAAGTATCCCGAGATACGCCCAAATGCAGGGCAAAATAGGAGGACACATACGAATAAGTGGAGCCTGGATAGAATAGAACTGATGCATCTCTATGGCAGACCAGAAAAATACTTGTAATGACCGAATCGAAAGAAATATCCTATGTACGAGCAGGAAAGGCATAATATCTGCCCTGACCTCCTCATCTAGGGCGACCTCTACCTCCCCGACCTCCACCTTTAGCTGGCTAGGTAGGTGGAGTGGCAGCTGGTGCTGTAATCATAGCCTGGGAACCCTATGGAGCATGTTGTGGCTGGGAAGTGTGTGGAGGTGCACCCCTCCTAAGCCTGGGGCAATACCTCACCACATGACGAGTGTCGCCACACTCAAAAACAAGCTCTAGGAGGGCGTGGCGGCTGTGACTGGCTCGGGCCAGGTCAGCTGGACTGACCACTGAAAGCACCCCATGCAGGAGGCACACTAGATATTCGAGGTGCATAATAAGGCTCCTGAGGTCTAGGAGGAGCTGGAATACCACTGGCGGCTGGAAGAGCTGAATGAACGGGGTAACTATCGACGCCCCCTTTTTCCTCGCGGAATCGGGTTCACGACATTTGGGAAGACAACTCTTTTCCCACTTTGGGAATTGGGTTTTTTGAGAGTTTGGAGAGTCGCCAACTAATGATTATAGTGCATTAGGACACTTTTAGAAGAATTAAAGATGCAGACCAGAGTTTTGGGTAAGGGCTTGAAATTATCTCGAGGGGAAGGTGGGCACCCCTCAAGATCCACTAGTGTTGTTCCCGGCCATGCTACCATTGTGACTTTAGATGTAAAAAATAAACAAGTACAAGAAGCACAAAAGGTTAAAAGAAGTGCTGAATTTTAAAGGAGCAATTGTGTAAAAAATGTGCAAGTGGAGAAAAAGGTCAAGTACTTAGTGCAAATAATCCCAAAAGATCATGCGAGAAGCAGGAATTGAAAATGCAATAGCTTTAAAGATTCAGAAAATATTATTAAACTAATAAAGAAGGAGAAAAGGGTCCTAGGTTTATACCTTACATGGATCATTCGCACAACACTGGTACTCAATTGTACGCGGAGTGTTAACGTGTAATCATCATCTCCATGTCTACCCTTCCCACCCTGCTAAGGTATTAAAGTGCGGAACGGTATCGTTTACTTATCGCATGCTACTACCCGTCCTAGGTTTCCTATAGGCATGCTTTCTATATGTTTACTGATTTTTAAGACCCTTTCCCGATATCAATAAGAGTCTTATACACATGATGTCTATATGCAACTTTGTTATTAGGCCAATAAACGGTTTTCCTAATGACATTTATATATGCAGAAATGCAAGAGCCTATAGACATGATCTCTATATGTGTCATTACAGAACATGAATGTTAAATCCTATAGACATGCTTTCTAGGTGATTTTTGCGTTAGAGTTAAGCGCTAAATCCTATAGGCATGGTCTCTATGTGATTGAATCAGTATTAAAGACCCTATAGGCAGGATTTCTAGTTTGAATAAAATCGTAATACATGATTTCTACCCCTGGGATACAAGAAAAGTAAAGACCCCTCCCACAACCCTTTTACTATACTCCCCGAGTTTCATACAAAATTATTACAACCCAATGAATCAAACTGGAAATTAAAGGATACAACAAAAGCTAATAGCTAGATCCGAGTAGCCTAATTCAACCTTAATGTCTAATAACATGCGATTGAGCCACTTCCGGGATCCAGATTTCCAAAGCCTTCTCTTTATCCAAGTTGCTTCAAAGTTCCAAGGAATCTTAGGGATTCCAGGCATTGCTTACACCCAGGATACTACCAGAATTAGAATAGTGCAGTGTGGAAGAGCCGACTCTCATGCATCCAAGTTCAGAGGAAGCTCGGGGGTCCCAAAGCATGGCTTGCAAGAGAGGGGTAGAACTTATAGCTAAGAGTAAGTGCAAAGTGAAAGGGAATTGGGGGGCTATGACAGGTGGTGGTCATACCTAGCTAGAAAGTAGGCTGGCACACCCCTGACCACCTGCTTGGTCAAACACATTAAGAGCAGACCCTTGAAGGTCAGACAAGAGTCTGGACAGTGATTAGGACACTGCCAGACCCAAGTCTAAAGCTCAACAACACATAAAGGGGGAAAGGGAATGGGAACTTATTGAGTTTGGGATTCAAAGAATCCAATCCAGAATCATGGACAACAATATTAGAGTGTTGTCATGCCCCGAACCATAACTCACCTATAAAGGTATGAGGGTTTGGGATTCATAAAGTCTCAAATTCATGACAAACAACTGACATGATGCATACATAATTTAAATACTGAATTACAAAGGAAAGGGGGGGGGGAACATGTTACAATATGCTAGAAACAAATGTCAACTAAAAGAATTGGACAGAAGTGGGCAGAAGTAAACACATTGTGCATGTAAACTAACTGAGACATACCGGTAGAGAAGTAAAAGAGAGCAGGAGAAAGTAGAGTAAACAAAGTCCACAGCAGCACAAGTAAAAGAGAAAGAGTTTTTAAGTGAGAGTGACTTGTGAACTCTGATTGCGTTCTGTGTTCGTGTGTTCAAAGAAAAGGGAGGAGTTATTTATAGCTTTGAAAACGTGTAGAGAAATAAGGTAACAAGTACAAATCTAACACAAATATGGCATGGTCACAAATCAGAATCAATTAGTATAAGACTCCCCTTTAATCAGGGAATTCTTATTCAAACGGATACTAACCGTATCCAAATAAGGAAAGGAGAATCAGCCTTGCAAGCAGAATGGCTGTTGCCATAAAAGAAACAGTAAAGTCATACAATAGGCAATTAAGTCTAAGTACAGGATTTGAAATTATTTTTAGAAAGATTCAGTGGGGCCAATCAAAGGAAAAGGAATCAATTAGACTTTGACAAGCTAGTAAAATCAGGATCTCAAGGAAGGAAAACTTTTTTGAAATCAATTTCGAGTTAAATAAATCACAGGAGGTACTCAGTATATAATGCATGCACAAATAGCAGACATGTGAGGCTAAGTTATGGCAAAAGAAACATCATGCAGCAATAGCATAGAGCAGACATTCAAAGCATGTTAGTTAGGCTTCAAGGTGTAATAGAGAGAGAAGGAGTCGAAAACATGCAGAGAGTCGAGTGAGAATCACAAGCGTAGAACATATAGAGAAAAGAGATGTTGAAACAAGGCATCAAGTTGAATAATTTCAAACATACAAGCATGCACAAACAACCTCACAAGACTTTGAATAGACTCCCAAAGAGACTAGGGTTTTCAAATCAGTTGAGTTTAGAGACGACAAACAGGTGAAACAACAAGCAATTTCAGAGTCCCAAGTGAAACCCTTAAAAATTAGGGTTTTCAGTAAACCAAACAGATAGGCTCATGAACTCGAATAAATTTCCGAAATTAGGGTTTTTAACATCAAACAAACCTAGAGATGATCAGCGTATGAATCGAATGAAATCTTAACAAACAGACTCAAACAATCACAAAATTAGGGTTTTCAACATGTTTACTCTGATAAGGAAAACAAACAAACAAAGTCACAAACATGCCAAGAATAAGAGAGGAACTTCGAAATAACTTAACCTAAAACCATAGTTAAAAGAACATAGAGTTTTGAAAGCAAAAAATTGGGGAAACATTGAGAAACATGCTCATAACGTTCAAACACATATAGATCTTGGAGCAGATCTAAGAAATAAATAGAAGGAACCTTAGAGCTAGGGTTTCATAAGAAACCCAGGCGATGAGAAAGGCTTTGGAAACTCCAGATCTAGGCAGGATAGTCGAAGATCGAGCTCGAATGGCCATGGCTGGCCGAACAGAGGTTGAAGGCGACCAGAGAACAGCCATCGAGTAACGGCTTGGTCGAGACCCCTTCAAGATCTGGTCATAGGACCTCAGAGATGAGCGCATAGAAGCCATGGGAGGCCGGTATAGGCCTCCGATGAGTCTGGGAAGCCATGGATTAGGGTTTCGGTGAGAGGCGGTGGCTAGGGTTTGAGGTGAGTTGAGAGAGAGTTGAGAAAAGAGGAGGATTCAGAGGCGGCGTATTGTGAGGAATGGGGTAGGGTTTGGGGTCGTTTGAAATTAAAAAAGGAAAGGGGAGGTCTGGGTCGTTGATCAAAAATGATCAACGGCTCAGATTAAAAGAAAGCGGGCGGGTTTGATTTAATGGGTACTGGGTCGGGTTGATTGGGTAATTGGGCTGGGGTGATTTGGGCTCAAATTGGGGCTGAATTGGGTTATCAATTTGGTTATAATTGAAATGCATTGGGGTAAATCGTAAATAGCCAATTTTCCTTTTTTAATTTTTTATAAAATAGTAACACAATTTTAAAAGTAAATTAAGAGTATTGGGTAAATAAATATTAATTTAAAAATGCTGGGATTAATTTTATAATTATAAAATGCTAAAAATTACAAGATAAGCTATGATTGCAATTATATGCAATTTAGCTTTAAAAATGCCAAATGAATTTTGTAAAAAATATGAAAAAATTACCTTACTTATATTTTGGTGTAAACATGAGAATGAAATAAGTTACTCACCAAAAATGATAATTTGGGAATAATTTTAGATTTTTGTGGTATTAAAACAGGCAATAAATTGGTTTAAAAACCATGATAAATACCAAAACTCATGGGTGTGCTTATATATGCACACATATGCTATTTTGGAGGTATTATGGGTACAAAAATACATAGGGAAAAATTGGGTATCAACAGCTGCCCCTCTTTACCCGGGAAGGATGAAAGAGTTGTCGGGTAAAGATATGATGGCCAATTTCGACCGGAAGCGGTGATTTGAAAAGAATTTGACCGAGCTCTAGTTTCTGAGCTGCCTACATATCCCTGGTTTTACAGGAATCAGGCCGTATGTAGTTCAGGAACCATTGACGGAACATGCCGATGGCGATTCGAAAGAGACGGGCACGATGTTTTAGGGGGGCAAGAGGTATTTGAAACTTGATCAGCGGTGGGGGACTGGAGCAGGATCGCTCCTGTTGAGACGGTCATGCTAGGCGGTGTACCTGCAAGTAAGCAATACGGGCGTATATTGTGCATAAACTTAAACATGATGCAAGTTCCCGTTGGACCATGAATGTTGTCCTCGGACGGTTAGGATGATGTCCTCGGACCATGATGTCCTAGGCCATGAAGCGCAGAATTAAAGGATTCTCAGCTATGAAATGATGTCTCGGGTTATGATGATGGTGCCTCCGAACCATGATGCCTTTGAATAATGATGTGCGGGATATAAAGTGGGGTCCTCGGGCCATGGCATGGTATTCTCGGGCTATGAGGATGATGCCTCCGAATGATGACGCCTTTGGACAGTTTGGCGATATTTCAACCCATGAGATGCAAGATTTGGCGGTATTTCAACCGATGCAAAAGCGTAAATGGCGATATTTCAGCCGATAGAAATTTAAATAAACAGGCGATGTTCCAGCCGATGGAGAATTTAAATAATAGTTTGGCGATATTTCAGCCGATACAAAAGATGTAAATGGCGATATTTCAGCCGATACAAAAATGTAAATGGCGATATTTCAGCCGATTGCAGGATTTAAATAACGTTTGGCGATATTTCAACCGATACAAAAAAATGTAAATGGCGATATTTCAGCCGATACAAAAAATGTAAATGGCGATATTTCAGCCGATTGCAGGACGTAAGTAAAAGTGGCGATATTTCAGCCATGCAAGAAAGATAAGGTGGCGATGTTTCAGCCATGCAAGTGAAGGTAGAGCTCGGAAGGCAAAAAGATAGCCTTATGCAGATAATGTAGGATGGAGACAACGCTTGGTCTCGGAAGGCAGAAAGGTAGCCTTATGCAATGCAGGAAATGCAGATGGAGACAACGCTTAGTCTCGAAAGGCAGAAAGGTAGCCTTATGCAATGCAGGAAATGCAGATGGAGACAACGCTTAGTCTCGGAAGGCAGAAAAGTAGCCTTATGCAATGCAAGAATTAAAAGGGCGAATAGTAATGAAATCTCTTAGCTGGTAGATGATAGCTGATAGCTGATTGCATCATTGTGGCTCCTGGGGATGTTGTGTACGGATAGCAATTGTAAATAGGTGATGATTCTGAGAAGTTGCATTCTTGAGAAAGTATGAATGCGTAAATATATCTAATGACATTGCGAATTGAGTGCCTGCATTCAAAGAAAAATCGTGAGTTTTGTAAAAGAGGGAAGGTTAGTTCGTCTTCCCGTGGCCTTTGCTCGTCCTGCTTGACGTTGGGGTAGAGTCGCTAAACAGCAGCTGTCATAGTTATGCATGATTTAAAAAATATGACGTAAGTAGAAAATGGTTTTGTTTAAATGAACCAATGACTGCGACGTGGTTCAAAGCATTGCAACCTTTCTTGTTCCGGAATTTTGAGGGTCCTCCTTAAAATTCTGCCCCAGTTTACTAGGCTGGCACTTCTGACGGCTGCACTGAACGGATGAAAAATCAACTTCGGAATTTTGAGGGTCCTCCTCAAAATTCTGCCCCAGTTCGAATAATAGGGGGACATGAAATTTTTATTAAATTGTGACCGAACCCATAGAGTTGCCTACGTATCCCCTCTTTAACGGGAATCAGGTCAGGCGTAGTTCAAAATACATCATAAAGGAAATCGCAAGTGGTTACACATAGTATCGTTTCACTGCGTCTGAATTAATTGGCTTCGGCCAGACTTCTCCGTCCATTACTGCAAGGATAAGGGCTCCTCCAGTTAGAACCCGGTGAACCATGTACGGACCTTGCTTGTTGGGAGAGAATTTCCCCCTGGCTTCATCTTGACGCGGGAATATCTTCTTCAATACCAGCTGCCGCGGTGTAAACTTCCTTGGCTTAACTCTTTTGTTGAAGGCTCTGGACATTCTTTTCTGATACAACTGACCGTGGCAAACTGCATTCATCCTTTTCCCATCTATAAGGGCTAACTGCTCGTAGCGACCTTTTACCCATTATGCATCGTCCAACTCTGCTTCTTGTATGATCCTTAAGGAGGGAATCTCTACCTCGGCAGGGATGACCGCCTCTGTACCATAGACCAGCCTGTAGGGAGTTGCTCCGGTCGATGTGCGGACTGTGGTGCGGTATCCCAGTAAAACGAATGATAACTTCTCATGCCATTGTTTGTGACTTTCGACCATCTTCCTTAGTATCTTATTGATATTCTTGTTGGCTGCCTCCACGACTCCATTCATCTGAGGCTTGTAGGCTGTAGAGTTCTTATGTTTGATCTTGAATTCCTCACACATTGCTTTCATCAAGTTGCTGTTGAGATTGGAACCATTATCAGTGATGATTGATTCCAGAATTCCGAATAGGCAAACAATACGGTCGCGGACGAAATCTGTCACAACTTTCTTAGTCAATGTTTTGTATGGCGCTGCCTCAACCCATTTACTAAAATAATCGATTGCCACCAGGATAAATCTGTGCCCATTTGATACGGCAGGCTCGATAGGTCCAATGACATCCATCCCCCAGGTGGCAAATGGCCACGGTGAGCTTATTGCAGTAAGCTCGTTTGGAGCCACCTTTATCATGTCTGCAAGTATCTGACAGCGATGGCACTTACGAACGTACTGGATACAGTCTGTTTCCATAGTCATCCAAAAATACCCTGCTCGGAGTATCTTCTTTGCTGAGTCAAAACCATTCATGTGCGGCCCGCAGGTCCCTGCGTGCACTTCGTCCAATAGTCTGGATGCTTTTTTTGCTTCGACACACCTTAGCAAACCCAAATCGGGAGTCCTCCTGTACAGGATTCCTCCGCTGTGAAAGAAGTTGTTGGATAATCTCCGGAGCGTGCGCTTTTGAGTGGCGTTGGCAAGTTCTGGATATTCCCCTGTTGTCAAGTACTCCTTGATGTCGTGGAACCATGGTTTTCCGTCTGCTTCTTCCTCAACGTGAGCACAATAAGCTGGATGATCATAAATCTTTACTGGGATGGGATCAATGAAATTTGTGTCTGGATGCTGGATCATGGATGATAATGTGGCTAATGCGTCAGCGAACTCGTTCTGGACCCTGGGGACGTGCTGAAACTCTGTCTTTGTGAATCTTTTCCTCAACTCCTGTATCTGATGCACGTAGGGAAGTATCTTAGAGTTTTTTGTGGCCCATTCTTCTCGAACTTGATGTATGAGCAGGTCTATGTCCCCGATCACTAGTAACTCTTGAATGTTCATGTCAATGGCCATCTTGAGCCCCAAGATGGAGGCTTCGTATTCGGCCATATTATTTGTGCAAGGGAACCTGAGCTTGGCGGATACCGGGTAGTGTTGGCTGGTTTTTGATACTAGGACTGCCCCTATGCCAACTCCTTTGAAATTTGCGGCTCCGTCGAAAAACATCCTCCAACCATCGTAGGATTCTGCAATATCTTCTCCTACAAAGGATACTTCTTCGTAAGGAAAATACGTTTTCGGTGGTTCGTATTCTCCTTCAATGGGATTCTCGGCAAGGTGATCTGCTATGGCTTGACCCTTGACTGCTTTCTGAGTCACGTAATAATGTCGAACTCACTCAACAAGATTTACCACTTGGCGAGCTTGCCAGTGGGCATGGGCTTCTGGAAAATATACTTCAGCGGGTCAATCTTGGATATGAGATAAGTAGTGTGGGCACAGAAATAATGCCTCAATTTCTGAGCTACCCAAGTCAGAGCACAACAGGTGCGCTCTAATGGAGAATACCGGGCCTCGTACGGGGTGAACTTCTTGCTGAGATAGTAGATGGCTTGCTCCTTTCTCCCCGTTTAATCATGTTGTCCTAGAACACAACCGAATGCTCCATCCAATATTGCAAGGTAAAGCAATAGAGGTCTTCCTGGCTCGGGAGGAACCAAGACTGGCGGCGTTGATAGGTATTCCTTGATTCTGTCAAAGGCTTTCTGACAATCGTCGGTCCATCTAGTAGCAGCGTCTTCTTTAGCATTTTAAAGATGGGTTCACAAATGACTGTGGACTGAGCTATGAACCGGCTGATATAGTTGAGTCTCCCCAGGAAACTCATCACGTCTTCTGTCCTTGGCGTGGCATT
>NW_017671390.1:101972-215870 GCF_001879085.1 Nicotiana attenuata
CTTAGTATCTTCATTAAGGCATTCTTGTGAGCGTCTGAACTCTGCAGAAGAGCCAGGATAGATATCTGTGCTGGTGTTTTGTTCAGCTGTTCAGCGACTGAGTACTCCTTAGCCTGTATTTTCCTCCAAAGATCGTCGGGTCCTGTCTCAATGGGACGTCCCGGGGCTTGCTTACCGGATTCGGCTAGGTGCTCTGGGGTGTAGACCCTCCCTGTTCTAGTCATTCCTTGTGCGGCAATCATTTCTCCTGTCTTTGTTTTTCCTTTCCTCCTAGCTTCGGCAGTGTAATCCCATGGTATGGCATTTGAGTGGAATGGTGTTATGTCAGTCATTGCCACCAGAATAGGCACCCTTGGTGGTAACACAGCAACTTCAAAGGGTGTAGGTGCCTTTGGAACTCCAAATTCAACCTCGATTGGTCCGGGCACCTTTGCAGAGGGAGGCGCTTCAAATTCAAGAGGTACAGACATATTTACTTCATCGTCCATGGAGGGCTGATTCTGCACACAATTGGGTTAAGGGTAACCGCTGGCTTCTTTGGTTCATCCCCTTCAGCAATCAAACCTATTGACCCTTTGGGGTCCCAATCATCCTCGATCTCGATCATATGAATGTCTCCACCCTTGTGGCCAGGCAGGGGGTTGTTACGAACATTAGGAGCGGGCTCCTTTGCTACAATGACCTTATTGTCGATCAGGGTCTGAATCTTATCTTTCAATGAACGACACTCGTCAAGGGTGTGTCCCTTCATGCCGAAGTGATACGCACATGTCTTGTTGGGGTTGACCCACTGGGAGAAATTTTCTGGAGCTTTGGCTGGGATAGGAGTGACGTAACCAGCAGCTTTAAGTCTTTCATATAGCTGGTCAATCGGTTCAGCGATGGCTGCGTATTGTCTGGGAGGTTTGCGGTCAAAATTTGGTCTGGGTCTTGGAAAATTTTGACGGGTAGGTGGTGATTGGTAAAGAGGGTTGAGCGTTTTAAGCTTGGTAAACAGGTGCTGGTTGAGAGTATCTGGGTGAGGTGGGTTGATATGTGAAAGGTGGAGAGGATTGGTAAACGGGAGGTGGATAAGAGGGCGCGGGTGCTTGGTAATTCGGGATGGGCTGATATGTAAGTGGAGGCGATGGGTAAGTGTGGTATTTTTGTGGTGATTTGGCTCCCTGTACGACCATCACGCCACTTACATCTTTCTTCTTGTAAAGCCTTATTGGTGGCTTGCAATGCTTCAAGATTTGTAACCATACCATTCTTGATGCCCTCTTCGATTCTTTCTCCGAGTTTGATGATATCAGAGAACTTTTGACCCTCGATCAACATCAACCTCTCGTAATTTGGGGATCCTGAGCCCGGATGAAGAATCTATTCATTTGCTCTTCTTCTAGGGCTGGCCTGACCTTTGCAGCTTCTGACCTCCAACGAGTAGCATACTCGCGGAATGTTTCGGTGGGTTTCTTCTTCAAATTCTGTATGTAGAATACATCTGGTGCGTTCTCTGTATTAAACCGGAATCTATCCATGAAGTCCGATGCCATACCTACCCAACTCGTCCATTTCTTGGGGTCTTGACTGATGTACCAGGATAGTGCATCTCCCTTTAAGCTCCTCATGAAGAGCTTCATACGGATCTTCTCATCTCTTCCGACCCTCACTAGCTTATCGCAATAGGTCCTCAGGTGGACTCTGGGATCTCCTGTTCCATCAAACATTTCGAACTTGAGAGGTTTGTACCCCTCAGGAAGTTCAACATCTGGTTGAATGCACAAGTCCTCGTAATTCAATCCTTCAATGCCTTTGTTACCTTCTACGCCCTGAACTCGGCTAGTTAATTTCTTGAGCTCTGCCGCTAAGTTCCTGATGAGGGAGTCCTTGTCATCAGACTCAGGTGCACTTGAGATGGGTTGGGCGTAGTGGGGTACAGTATCCACGTAAATAGGAGTGTTGTGGAGATGGTCATTTGTGGTGTTCAGTGGCTCGGGAATGAGTAGTGGGGTGTTATTTGGAGTGTGGCATGTGTTACAGGTATGAGTGGGTTGTATCTGTGGTTGCGGGGTATTTTGTGGAGGTGCGGGATTTTGGGTGTTGACATCAGGAGCGGTGAGGGAAAATGACAGGTTTGCCAAATTCCGAACCTGATCCAGTTCTTCTCGAAATTTCAACAGCTTTTGTTCTAGTTGTGCAGTAGTTTCCTTAGCAACCGGGGTACCCTGAGGAATTTCAATCTCCTTTCTGGCGCTTGTATCTCCCATTTTGCCTTTGTTTTTGTTCCGGACAGGACTCGGAGGAGGAGGAGGTGGAGGGCCCTTGGATCTTGTGGAGTATGCTGATGGTGCCAGAATGCACGAACTAACCTTTGGGGAGGGGAATAAAATTAAAAGAAAAAAAAACAAAAAGGTAACAAGTTAGTGCGGGCTCTGAGGAAAAAGTATTGCAGTATTTAAACACATTGGGTGAGAATATAAATTGCGCCCTAATTTTGGTGCCTCGTTGTGCCCGAGGTAGGCCTAGCGACAAATAGTTTTGGAGAACTTATAATGCTAAATGCCTCATTTTATTGATAAAAATAAGACGAATCCAAAACGACTCTAAATAATAGAAAGTAAATGTCACTAGTGGCCATTGGCCTTATTACATCATTAAAGCAAAATAAAGGACTCCTAACTACTTGGTCCCAGAAGGACCTTCCCCAGATTTGGCAGTCTTGTCTCCCTCGAACAGCTCCACCAACTCGCGTAGTCCTAGCAGTAAGTAGACTCGGGCCAGATGTCCGCCCGCATTTCCTTCGGCGTTTTGGCACTCTTCGATCCTCTTGATGAACTTTCCTTCCAGCTCTACTAGACCCCGCTCCAAATATCCTAGTCGGTTGTTGGCGCTGACAACCATTTCTTTCCACTCCTCGATCAATTTCTAATGGGCTTCTTGTATTTCCCGATGCTCACTTTCACACTCTCGAATTCTCTTGCGCAGTTGATTATACTTAACCTGTGCTTCAGCATGCTCGTCAATAATTCTGTGACCTCGAACGAATCTCGGTTGACCCATGCCATCGTCTTCTAACCAACGCGAATAATGCGTCACGCAACCGGCGTGGTACCTGTCTTGCTTGATGGATTCCTTCCCCAAAACGATTTTGCAATGCCACAAATGCTGAGCTTGGCACCTGTGAGGGCTATCATCGTCGTGGAAATCAGCCCTGAAGTGGCTTGTTTTATCAACCCTTGGTATGATTTGTCTTCTTCCAGCTTGCCTCATGGCTCGGAGAGGAACGTAAGGATAAGTCCCTCTCAAACCAATCAGTATGAGAAATGGTGCATCTCGGGATCGGACAATGAATTCATTCGTAGGGAACCACTCAAACATCCATTGTACCTGGTCTTCTTTCAGATTTTCGAACAATTCTACCCACCCTCTGGTGTCCTCTGGTTGAGCGAACATCTTTGGCATATAATTCATACGCCTCGGCTGGTGGAAGGCGATATGATCATCCCAATCTCTGCGTAGGATCTCCTGTCGGTATTCTCTTTTCTGAAGGTGCTCCATGAGCCAAAGCTGAAGCAATAAGTTGCAACCCTCAAAATGACTACCTTGTTGTTGACACTTGTTCAAGGCGCGGTATATCTCGGCGACGATCATGGGCACTATGCTGAAAGTTTGCCCACCAATTCCTTCCATCAAAGTTTTGGTTACCATGGCTAGTCTGGTGTGGATCCTAGCCTTCTTCATAGGGAACACGATCATCCCCAAAAAGCAAAACATGAAAACAAAGACCCTTCTATGGACATGCACCAATGAGGTGATAGCAAATTCATCTGAATAGGTGCGGTATGACTTGCTATGGCCGTACCTTTCGTATAGATAGTCAAACGGGATGTAGGAGTCTTTCAAACAGGTTAAGTCTGGGTTTTTCTTCAACCCCATCATTTTAAGGAAACCCCTTCCTTTGCGATTTTCTGGCATAAGCAGACCCGGAGTCTCCCAAGGAATTCCAGCTAGACCCCCTATCTCTTCAAGTAAAGGAGTCATCTCTAGATCACCAAAGCGGAACACAGACTTGCCACTATCCCAGAACAATGTTGCAGCCTCTATGATTCTGTTGTTAGGTTGAATCTCTAGGAGAGAAGGCAGATTCCCTAGGTACTTGCGGACGAGTGTTTGATCACTAGAATAGAGGTCGTTCCACCAATTCAGTAGCCTTGGATGAATGTTGGTTACCATGCCAAATCTGGGGATCTCGTGCCTCATTTTCTACAAAACAAAGTGTTAGGCCCTTACCCCCACCAGACTCGACTATTTAAATCAATAATTAGCATAGCAAAGCACTTAAGTTCTCCAAATAAATGCACAGAACGTGGAGGTGTCCGTTTGGGTTTCAAGGAAACCCGGTGGACTTTGGACAAGGCTATCTTAATGAGTCATTATGTGGACAACATAACTGACTCGGCTAGGTTTGACCATGATGCATGTACAGTTTAACAGAGTAAGGTTTCTATCTTGAAGTGCTAGACTGGTACCCTTGAGCGGACAACTCAAGAGGGAAAGGCACGGAACCGTCGACTACACCGTTGATCGACTGGTTTTACCGCAAATATGCCTTTGCCAAATTTAGGGGGTGGTAGTATTGGAAGTGCGCAACTACTCATTATAAGCGTTGCTATAGTATTTGTTTGGCACGAGTGGAATATGATGTTGAAGATGTAGTTTACAAGGATGAAACAAATTGACATATATTTTCACGTTCATACAATAAAGTTTACAATGATTGCTCAGAAATTACAACAGTATTGATGGAAAAGCAATAAATGAAAGTAACTAAAGAAAAAGAAACAAAAGAAACAAGTTAGTTTCCAATAAAGACATTAAACAAAAGCAATAATAAAGTCACGTATAGCATGCAATGGTAAAAGCCTAAAGAAGTCCCCAGCAGAGTTGCCATGCTGTCGACGCCCCTTTTTCCTCGCGGAATCAGGTTCACGACATTTGGGAAGACAACTCTTTTCCCACTTTGGGAATTGGGTTTTTTGAGAGTTTGGAGAGTCGCCACCTAATGATTATAGTGCATTAGGACACTTTTAGAAGAATTAAAGATGCAGACCAGAGTTTTGGGTAAGGGCTTGAAATTATCTCGAGGGGAAGGTGTTAGGCACCCCTCAAGATCCACTAGTGTGGTTCCCGGCCATGCTACAATTGTGACTTTAGATGTAAAAAATAAACAAGTACAAGAAGCACAAAAGGTTAAAGGAGTGTTGAATTTTAAAGGAGCAATTTTGTAAAAAAAGTGCAAGTGGAGAAAAAGGTGAAGTACTTAGTGCAAATAATCCGAAAAGATCATGTGAGAAGTAGGAATTGAAAATGCAATAGCTTTAAAGATTCAGAAAATTTTATTAAACTAATAAAGAAGGAGAAAGGGGTCCTAGGTTTATACATTACATGGATCATTCGCACAACACTGGTACTCAATTGTACCCGGAGTGTTATCGTGTAATCATCATCTCCATGTCTACCCTTCCCACCCTGTTAAGGTATTAAAGCGCGGAACGGTATCGTTTACTTATCGCATGCTACTACCCGTCCCAATCCTATTAGTCCCGGGGTATTAGGACTTCTAATCCTAAAGGGGAAGAAAGGGATGGGGGCCTTTGTGGAGTTTAAAGGATAAAATTCTAGCTCGACATTCAAAACAAGTATCAAGTAAAAGGGGAGGACAAGCAAGCATACAAGGCTCAAATTAACCCCAGAAGTCAAACAATCATTTAGTTTAGCATGCCTTGACAAATACTGATTTGGTCTTAGATTAAATTAAGCAGCGAGCGGACTGGTTCAACACATGTATTTAAACAGAGAGTCTGCATTAGCCAACTCGGATACAGTTGTCAGGGACTGACCCAATTCATTAATTAGCCAACCCTTGTTTATGAGTTGAAATAAAAAAAAAAACCTAGGCGTAGGATCTATTAATTTCAGGAAAAAGATGCAAAGAGGTACCAGTAGTTTCAGAAAAGATGCAAGTTGATTTTAGAAAAAAAGAATTATCAGTTTAAACAAAGAGAAAAGATGCAAACCGATTTTTAGAAAAGAGTTAACAGTTATTTCAGAAAAAATGTAGACTGATTAAAAGGTTTACGAGTATCGGGGGAGTGCAGATTGGCTATAGGAAAAAGGTTTACCAATTTTAGCGGGCTTCAGAAGTAGAAAATTACCAGTTTTAATAAAGACACTAGTTCCAGCAATCGATACTGTTTAAGAACGAATGATGCTATTAAAGACGAGGTTTCCTATAAGCATGCTTTCTATATGTTTACTGATTTTAACACCCTTTCCTGATATCAATAAGAGTCTTATACACATGATGTCTATATGCAACTTTGTTATTAAGCCTATAAACGGTTTGCCTAATGACATTTATATATGCAGAAATGCAAGAGCCTATAGACATGATCTTTATATGTGTCATTACAGAACATGAATGTTAAATCCTATAGACATGCTTTCTAGGTGATTTTTGCGGTAAAGTTAAGCGTTAAATCCTATAGGCATGGTCTCTATGTGATTGAATCAGTATTAAAGACCCTATAGGCAGGATTTCTAGTTTGAATAAAATCCTAATTCATGAATTCTACCCCCCTGGATACAAGAAAAGTAAAGACCCCTCCCACACCCTTTTACTATACTCCCGAGTTTCATACAAAATTATTACAACCCAATGAACCAAACTGAAAATTAAAGGATACATCAAAAACTAACAGCTAGATCCGAGTAGCCTAATTCAACCTTAATGTCTAATAACATGCGATTGAGCCACTTCTGGGATCCAGATTTCCAAAGCCTTCTCTTTATCCAAGGTGCTTCAAAGTTCCAAGGAATCTCAGGGATTTCAGGCATTGCTTACACCCAGGATACTACCAGAATTAGAATAGTGCAGTGTGGAAGAGCCGTCTCTCATGCATCCAAGTTCAGAGGGAGCTCGGGGGTCCCAAAGCATGGCTTGCAAGAGAGGGGCAGAACTTATAGCTAAGAGTAAGTGCAAAGTGAAAGGGAATTGGGAGGGGGGGGCATGACAGGTGGTGGTCATACCTAGCTACAAAGTAGGCTGGCACACCCCTGACCACCTGCCTGGTCAAACACATTAAGAGCAGACCCTTGAAGGTCAGACCAGAGTCTGGACAGTGATTAGGACACTGCCAGACCCAAGTCTAAAGCTCAACAACACATAAAGGGGGAAAGGGAATGGGAACTGATTGAGTTTGGGATTCAAAGAATCCAATCCAGAATCATGGACAACAATATTAGAGTGTTGTCATGCCCCGAACCATAACTCACCTATAAAGGGGTATGAGGGCTTGGGATTCATAAAGTATCAAATTCATGACAAACAACTGACAGGATGCATACATAATTTAAATACTGAATTACAAAGGAAAGGGGGGAACATGTTACAATATGCTAGAAACAAATGTCAACTAAAAGAATTGGACAGAAGTGGGCAGAAATAAACACATTGTGGTGGAGACATGTAAACTAACTGAGACATACCAGTAGAGAAGCAAAAGAGCGCAGGAGAAAGTAGAGTAAACAATGTCCACAGCAGCACAAGTAAAAAAGAAAGAGTTTTTAAGTGAGAGTGACTTGTGGACTCCAATTGCGTTCTGTGTTCGTGTGTTCAAAGAAATGGGAGGAGATATTTATAGCTTTGAAAACGTGTAGAGAAATAAGGTAACAAGTACAAATCTAACACAAATATGGCATGGTCACAAATCAGAATCAATTAGTATAAGACTCCCCTTTAATCAGGGAATTCTTATTCAAACGGATACTAACTGTATCCAAATAAGGAAAGGAGAACCAGCCTTGCAAGCAGAATCGTTATTGCCATAAAGAAACAGTGAAGTCATACAATAGGAAATTAAGTCTAAGTACAGGATTTGAAATTATTTTTGGAAAGATTCAGTGGGGCCAATCAAAGGAAAAGGAATCAATTAGACTTTGACAGGCTAGTAAAATCAGGATCTTAAGGAGGGAAAAGTTTTTTGAAATCAATTTCGAGTTAAATAAATCACAGGAGGTACTCAGTATATAATGCATGCACAAATAGCAGACATGTGAGGCTAAGTTATGGAAAAAGAAACATCATGCAACAATAGAATAGAGCAGACATTCAAAGCATGTTAGTTAGGCTTCAAGGTGTAATAGAGAGAGAAGGAGTCGAAAACATGCAGAGAGTCGAGTGAGAATCACAAGCGTAGAATATATAGAGAAAAGAAATGTTGAAACAAGGCATCAAGTTGAATAATTTCAAACATACAAGCATGCACAAACAACCTCACAGGACTTTGAATAGCCTCCCAAAGAGACTAAGTTTTCAAATCAGTTGAGTTTAGAGACGACAAACAGGTGAAACAACAAGCAATTTCAGAGTCCCAAGTGAAGCCCTTAAAAATTAGGGTTTTCAGTAAACCAGACAGATAGGCTCATGAACTCGAATAAATTCCCAAAATTAGGGTTTTTAACATCAAACAAACCTAGAGATGATCAGCGTATGAATTGAATGAAATCTTAACAAACAGACTCAAACAATCACAAAATTAGGGTTTTCAACATGCTTACTCAGATAAGGAAAACAAACAACAAAGTCAGAAACATGCCAAGAATAAGAGAGGAACTTCAAAATAACTTAACCTAAAACCATAGTTAAAAGAACATAGAGTTTTGAAAGCAAAATGATTGGGAAAACTTTGAGAAACATGCTCATAACGTTCAAACACATATAGATCTTAGAGCAGATCTAAGAAATTAATAGAAGGAACCTTAGATCTAGGGTTTCATAAGAAACCCAGGCGATGAGAAAGGCTTTGGAAACTCCAGATCTAGGCAGGATAGTCGAAGATCGAGCTCGAATGGCCATGGCTGGCCGGACAGAGGTTGAAGGCGACCGGAGAACAACCATCGAGCAACGGCTTAGTCGAGACCCCTTCAAGATCTGGTCATAGGACCTCAGAGATGAGCGCATAGAAGCCATGGGAGGCCGGTATAGGCCTCCGATGAGTCTGGGAAGCCATGGATTAGGGTTTCGGTGAGAGGCGGCGGCTAGGGTTTGAGGTGAGTTGAGAGAGAGTTGAGAAAAGAGGAGGATTCAGAGGCGGCGTATTGTGAGGAATGGGGTAGGGTTTGGGGTCGTTTGAAATTAAAAAAGGAAAGGGGAGGTCTGGGCCATTGATCAAAAATGATCAACGGTTCAGATTAAAAGAAAGCGGGCGGGTTTGATTTAATGGGTACTGGGTCGGGTTGATTGGGTAATTGGCTGGGGTGATTTGGGCTCAAATTGGGCNAAACACATTGTGGTGGAGACATGTAAACTAACTGAGACATACCAGTAGAGAAGCAAAAGAGCGCAGGAGAAAGTAGAGTAAACAAAGTCCACAGCAGCACAAGTAAAAGAGAAAGAGTTTTTTAAGTGAGAGTGACTTGTGGACTCCGATTGCGTTCTGTGTTCGTGTGTTCAAAGAAAAAGGGAGGAGATATTTATAGCTTTGAAAACGTGTAGAGAAATAAGGTAACAAGTACAAATCTAACACAAATATGGCATGGTCACAAATCAGAATCAATTAGTATAAGACACCCCTTTAATCAGGAAATTCTTATTCAAACGGATACTAACCGTATCCAAATAAGGAAAGGAGAACCAGCCTTGCAAGCAGAATGGTTGTTGCCATAAAAGAACAGTAAAGTCATACAATAGGCGATTAAGTCTAAGTACAGCATTTGAAATTATTTTTGGAAAGATTAAGTGGGGCCAATCAAAGGAAAAGGAATCAATTAGACTTTGACAGGCTAGTAAAATCAGGATCTCGAGGAGGAAAAGTTTTTTGAAATCAATTTCGAGTTAAATAAATCACAGGAGGTACTCAGTATATAATGCATGCACAAATAGCAGACATGTGAGGCTAAGTTATGGCAAAAGAAACATCATGCAGCAATAGCATAGAGCAGACATTCAAAGCATGTTAGTTAGGCTTCAAGGTGTAATAGAGAGAGAAAGAGTCGAAAACATGTAGAGAGTCGAGTGAGAATCACAAGCGTAGAATATATAGAGAAAAGAAATGTTGAAACAAGGCATCAAGTTGAATAATTTCAAACACACAAGCATGCACAAACAACCTCACAGGACTTTGAATAGCCTCCCAAAGAGACTAGGGTTTTCAAATCAGTTGAGTTTAGAGACGACAAACATGTGAAACAACAAGCAATTTCAGAGTCCCTTTTTAATTTTTTATAATTGGCTATAATTGAAATGAATTGGGGCTAAATCGTAAATAGCCAATTTTCCCTTTTTAATTTTTTATAAAATAGTAACACAATTTTAATAGTAAATTAAGAGGACTGGATAAATAAATATTGTATAAATATTAATTTAAAAATGCTGGGATTAATTTTATAATTATAAAATGCTAAAAATTACAAGATAGGCTATGATTGTAATTATATGCAATTTAGCTTTAAAAATGGCAAATGAATTTGTAAAAAATATGCAAAAATTACCTTACTTATATTTTGGTGTAAACATGAGAATGAAAAAAGTTACTCACCAAAAATGATAATTTGGGAATAATTTTGGTTTTTTGTGGTATTAAAACAGGCAATAAATTGGTTTAAAAATCATGAAAAATACCAAAACTCATGGGTGTGCTTATATATGCACACATATGCTATTTTGGGTACAAAAATACATAGGTAAAAATTGGGTATCAACATAAATTCATCTGTCATTCTGGTGCATCGTTTATATGACCAGATATTACGTGAGTATGATCGAGGGGATGCCCTTCACTATTGACCATTCAGAATGTATAGCCGTCGAGTCTTTAGTGGGGGCCTGATTAAGCTTTGTTGCTGAGCCTAGAGGGCCCTCTTTACTTGTACTGACGAGGCTAGGAACAGAGGGTGGATGAGCCGTTTCGTCTGAGTTAGGACATCGGACTTGATTCCCTCAGAGAAGGTGCCGTTCCTTGAAAGATGAAACATGAAGCGTAAGTGGACATACCTAGTTAACTGCCATTTCTTTCTTTCTGATATATTTTTTCATGGATTGACTTCTCCTGCTGATACATCTGCTGCGTATCCTGATGTGGTCAGGGATCTTTGAGACTGGGTAGCCAAACTGGACTCGATATGCCCATACGTTGAGCGCACGTGGCACAATTTGTCCAAGGCTGGATGGGAAGCCAAGGATCACGGTGGGACCTCATTCTCTGTTATGGTTTCAGTTTTACGAAGGTCGTTGTTAATTACGCTTTCATTTCCCATGCTTGTTCTTATTTTTGGGCAGGTCTGGGGGACGCCTTTTTTATGAGAGAAGCACCGCACGAGGAAGCGGGTGTCTCGAAACCTGATGAAGAAGGGAGAAAACGAGGGAGAACGTCGACTTATTCCCCGACCCTTAAGAAAGCTAGGGTGGAAGATCCTAAGGATGATTCAGTAGCCCTAATCCCAGAAGTGTCGGGAGGCTCCCGAGTTGGAGGTGAAAAGAAAGACAATCCCCTGATAGCACCTGGGGGAGAAAATCTGACTGTCTTGCATACGGTTAAATCGGCGATTTTCGAGCTGCGGATTGGTTCCGTTGCATCCCCGCCTCGGGATGAAGAGGCCAACGAGGGTGTATCGAGCGCCGTCGTCCAGCCGGTTGATTGCAAAAATTTCCCTCGAACTGAGGCGCACTTGGTAGGCGGTCAGGGAGAGATTATTCCTGAAGATCCTTAGAAGCAAGAGGTGGCCCCGATCGATATGATCGAGGCTATTGAAGTGGTCGACTCCCCTCCTGAGCGGTCTCTTCCTTCGAGGGGGATGCAAGATGTTCCCCATACAAAGTCTTTCGACGCAGGGGCGTCCAGTGGTGATAATAATATGTTAGGAAAGCCTTCCGCTGTGCTTGAGAAAAAACCTGAACCTGGCATTTCGCTGGTTTTAGCGAGATTGTTGTAAATTATGCTTGGCGCTTTGTCCTTTCGACTTGCTAACCTTATTTCTTTCATGGTTCCAGGCCAAGGCGCTTTACGATCAATCATTTTCCGATTTTGAAGCCGAGCTGACTAGCCATGAGGGTGAATATAAGAGACTTACCTCAGAGGCTGATGAACTCAGGGCCCTTTCGATCAAGAAGGAGGAGGAACTCCGTAGCTTTCGGGGCTTCTTGGAGGCGGTGTCCTGGGAAAAGGCTCGCCTAGCTGAACATGTTACATAGCTCCCGCTTGTTTTTTTGTCTGTATGTCTAACTGACTTCAATGTTTCAATATCTTTTGGTCGAATGTTGCAACTTAAGGAGAAAGACGTCCTTATGGGGAAGGAGCTCCGAGCCAGGGATTCTAAAATTCTTGAACTCAAACAGCACTTGAGTGAGACGATCTCGGAGAGAAATGACCTCCGGGGAGAGGTGGTTTCGATCGGGCATTGCCTCGAGGAAACGAGGGCTGAGAGCAGCAAGTATAAGAATCTCCATACTGAGTTGGCTACTACGTTATCCGAAGTCAGGGCTGAGGCCGAGGCGGTTGTGACCTCGCATAAGGAGGACGCCGCTACTGCGAATGCTCAGGCCCAGAAGGTGTTCGAAGAGGCTGAGGTTCGCCTGACCCGAGCAGTGAAGCATGCCCGGTTAGAATCTCGGAGACGGACGCTCGAGGACATATATGCCGGGGGCATAGATTTAATTGTCAAAATTGAGAGGGTGAAGACCCTAGAAGAGGAAGTCGCGGCCCTGCTTCCTCCATAAGATGAGTCGAGAAGTGACTCGGGAGGCGATGAAGATGGAAGCGGAGTTCCTGAAGGGGAGGAGCCCGTTGGTCCATAGTCCTCGAGGAGGAAGTAGTCTAGGCTCCCTTTGATTCTTTGTATGGGGCTTTCAGAGATCGTTTGCCAATGTAGATTTTGTATTTTTTTGTGTATGCGTATAAAAGAAAACCTTTAGGTTTCATCTTCCATGTATTCTGTTTGTGCACGCCTTTCTTCGTTTTGAATATATATGTCAGTTGATGATTGACCAGGTGAACTGGACCTCGAGTAATGACCCTTAGGTATAATATTTGGCCCTAAAGCTTTGTTAGGCTGGCCCGTGGCCTTTGCGTATTTGGTTGGCACAACCTTTTGACTTAAGCTGGCGGTTTAGGCCAGCGATAGTGGCTATCACGCACGTGCCATTAGGCATTTTTTAGTTAACTGTTTCGCGCTCAGTCTCCGAGCTCGTTGGACCTCATGTTTTTGGTTTCCAAACTGGCCCTTAGGCTCGTACGTGTTAGGTCGGTACGACCTTTTAGTATAAGCCGACGTTCGAGCTCTTATGATTTTGCTCTTAGGCATATTCAGTTAACTGTTTTGGGCTCAGTCTCCGAGTCGGGTTTCGACTCGAGCTTATTGACCCTTATGTTTTTGAATTAAAAGCTGGCCCTTAGGCTCTTACGCGTTAGGTCGGTACGACCTTTTACATGAGCTGGCGGTACTGGCTCTTACGCTTTAGGTCGGTATGACCTTTTGTATAAGCTTAATTCTTCCCTCGTTAAGAATTTTTGAATTTGCGTTTGCCTGACTCTTCGACGATTCAGTAAAACCTCAATTTCGAGTCGTTATGTGGTGGTGATCGAGCACCTCGGGAGGTTTTGCTCGGTGGGCGAGTGTTTCGATGCCTGTAGTTTTGGAGCTGACATGGTCGAAGCTCTTTTTCCTATGTCAAGGGTAGCCTATTTTAACCAGTTCTTTTCGAAGTTCTTTCGAAGTAATTGAAGGCCTGTGATTTCGTAGCGACGGTCGGGCGTCCACGAGTCGCGTTAGTTTGGCTGTGCCTTGTGACCGTAGTCATTGTGTTGGCTGGAGACTTTCAGTCCCCGATTGAAGTAGTTTTTGGCGTTTATATCAAGGGCATGCCTTTTCAGGGGTCTTATAAGTTCGATATATAGCCTTAACTTTAAGATCGTGATTATGCCTTTTGTGAGGTCTTATAAAATTTTACATGCCTTACTTTGAGGTCTTACAGTTTTGTTACTTGGTACAAGTATGGTTCATGCCTTGCATGAGGGCTTACAGATATTGTTGTTGCTTTATATAGGTCTTACAAGATCGAGGTTGCCTACATGGGGTCTTATGGCCTCGGGTTTTTGATAAGTCGATGGGATGTCAATTGGTGACAGTCCCCGAGACATTGAAAGTTTTCGTGGCTCTAGAGCCATTTTTGTAAAAATAGCAAACTTCTTTGGCATGTGTGGTGCTTTGTTGGAGGGGAAAAAACTATTTTGTGATAACTTGGTACAAGTATACATGTTTTTGCTGTCAGGGGCTCAGTTGTTCTATACGGGCACGGTTCGTTTGACCGTTTGGCTCGGCACATCATTTTCCTATCAGGACCCTATTTATCATGTCTCGGTTTCTCCGAGAAGGCAACCTTCCGGGGGGGTGGGGGATGCCCCCCAGTATTCGAGGTTGATTGAAGAGAAGCCTTGAATACTTGTTGGGTCTTCCTTGGTAGCATATAGATGTTGCCTCATTAAAAACCTTTTCGGTAAAAACCCTTCTTGGGATAAAACCCGATCGAAGGAAAATAGTGCAACGCATGCCTGTAAAACCTAAGGACTTTGAGATTTTAGCAGTAATAGCGTTTGAGCATCGATACATTCCAATTGCTTAGAATATGTTGGCCCTCTATGGTGCTAAGTTTGGAGGACCCTTTGACAACCACCCCGAGGACGCGGTACGGTCCTTCCAAGTTTTGACCTAGATTTCCTTCGTTAGGATTTCGAGTATTCAAGGTGACTTTCCTTAGGACTAAGTCCCCGATTCCAAAATGTCGGCGATTTGTTCTCCGGTTGTAGTATCTTTCGATCCTCTATTTCTGTGCGGCTATTCGGACCAACGAGGCTTCTCGCTTTTCATCTAATAGTTCTAGAGCAGTAGTCATGGCGTCATTGTTCAAGCTCTCGGTGGCGTGTCGGAATCTGGAGGTAGGTTCTCCGACTTCGACCGGTATCAAAGCCTCGGCGCCATATACCAGGGAGAAAGGCATTTCCCCTATGCTTGATTTTGGGGTTGTTCGATATGCCCAGAGTACTTCGGGTAATATTTCTCTTCATCTACATTTTGTGCTTTCTAACTTCTTCTTTAAGTTTTGAATGATGGTTTTATTTTTGGACTCGGCTTGGCCGTTTGCACATGGGTGGTAGGGCGTTGATAGGATCCTTTTGATCTTGTGGTCCTCGAGGAAATGAGTCACTTTGCTTCCGATGAATTGCTTCCCGTTATCACACGTTATTTCGGAAGGAATTCTGAATCGGCACATGATATGGTCCCAGATGAAATTAATGACTTCTTTTTCTCTTATTTTTCGAAGGCCTGTGCGTCAACCCATTTTAAGAAGTATTCAGTCATAAATAAAATAAATCTAGCTTTACTGGCGCCGTTGGCAGAGTTCCGACGATGTCCATCCCCCTTTCATGAACGGCCACGGTGACAGGTCTGAATGTAGTTGTTCACCAGGTTGGTGGATCGTTGGGGCGAATCTCTGGCATTTGTCGCATTTGCGGACGAATTCTTTGGAGTCTTTCTCCATGCTATCCCAATTGTAGCCTGCCCTGATTATTTTTAAACTAAGGAATCGGTACCGGAGTGATTTCCGCTGGTGCCCTCATGGATCTCTCGGAGCACGTAGTCTGTGTCTCCTAGCCCCTGACACACTGCTAGGGGGCCATCGAAAGTTCTTCTGTAAAGAGTTTCGTTTTCGTCGAGCGAGAATCAAGCCGCTTTGGTTCGCAAGGCGCTCGACTCTTTTGGGTCTACGGGTAGCTTCCCACTTTCCAAATAATCGATATATTTATTTCTTAAATCCCATGTGAGGCTAGTGGACTTTATCTCGGCATAGCCTTCCTCAATCACTGATTTGGATAGTTGAACAACAGATCGAGGGAGTATGTCATCTTCCTCGACAGACGACCCCAGGTTTGCGAGGGCATCGACTTCGCTGTTTTCATCTCGAGGTATATGAACCAGAGTCCATTCTTTGAAGCGGTGCAATGTGACTTGAATTTTGTCCAAGTATCTTTGCATCCTGTCTTCCTGAACCTCGAAGCTCCATTTACCTGATTTACCACAAAGAGAGAATCGCATTTTGCTTCAACGACTTCAGCTCCTAGGCCTTTGGCTAATTCTAGAACTGCAATCATAGCCTCATACTCGGCTTCATTGTTAGTTAACCTTGCGGTTTTTATAGATTGTCTAATCACGCCGCCCGTAGGTGGCTTTAGAACTATGCCGAGCACGGATCCTCTTACGTTTGAGGCGCTGTCACTGAACAGGGTCCATACCCCGGAAGATGTGCTCTTTTTTAGCAAAAGTTCTTTCTCGACCTCGGGTACGAGGGAGGGAATGAAGTCGGCTACAAGGTCTGCCAAATTTGAGACTTGATAGCCGTTCGGGGCTGATACTCGATATCGTATCCCTCGAGTTCAATGGACCATTTGGCCAGCCGGCCTGATAATTTGGGTTTATGCAGTATGTTAGGGGATATGTTGTTAAATCGAAAATACGATGACATTGGAAGTAAGGTTTCAATTTTCGAGACACACTTATTAATGCGAGCGCTAGCTTTTCCAGGTGTGGATATCTGGTTTCCGCATCACCCAGGGTCTAACTTACATAATAAACAGGGAATTGCGTACCTTGTTCTTCTCGAAACAGTACACCACTTAACGCTATCTCGAATACAGCCAGGTACAAATACAATGTTTCACCCTCTTTTGGGGTGTGGAGCAAAAGCATGCTATTAAGTATCGCTTCAACTCCTCCAAGGCACGTTGGCATTCCGGAGTCCTCAAAGTTGTTTTTCTTTTTGAGCAAGGAGAAGAAATGGTGACTCCTGTCTGACGACCTTGATATAAACCGACCCAAGGCTGCTATCCGCCCGGTCAGTCGCTGCACGACCTTTACATTGTTTACCACCATAATTTCTTCGATGGTTTTGATTTTGTCGGGGTTGATCTCGATTCCTTTGTTCGATACCATGAAGCCAAAGGAGCCTACCCCGAAGGCGCACTTCTTGGGATTGAGCTTCATGTTGTAACTTCTGAGGATGTCGAACGTTTCCTGCAAATGAGTCAAATGGTCCTCTGGGCACAGGGACTTAACTAGCATGTCATGAATATAAACTTTCATGGATTTGCCTATTTGATGTTCGAACATCTTTTAACTAGGCGTTGGTATGTGGCCCCTGCATTTTTTAGCCCGAAGGGCATTAGATTGTAGCAGTACGTACTGTACTTTGTGATGAACGAGGTTTTTTCTCTATCCTCTGGGTTCATCTGAGCTTGGTTATACCCCGAATAGGCATCGAAAAAAGTGAGGGTTTCATGGCCGGCCGTGGCATCGATCAAACAGTCGATGTTGGGCAGTGGGAACGAGTCCTTTGGGCATGCCCCTTTTTGGGAACTACCACTACATTGGCCAGCCATTCGGGGTATTTTACTTCCCTAATTGACCATATCTTGAGGAGCTTCGATACCTTGTCTTTGATGAACGCATGCTTTATCTTGGACTGGGGTTTTCTTTTTTGTATCACCGGTTTGTACCTGGGATCGACACTTAGTCGATGGGTGGTTATCTCCGGTGGGATCCTCGTCATGTCTAGATGGGACCAAGCAAAGCAATCCATCTTATTAATAAGGAATAAATTGAGTTTTCCCTGAGTTCGGGGGTTAATCCCGTCCCCAAGTATACCTTCCGATCTGGGAGATGCTCAACCAATACGGCTTGCTCCAATTCCTCCACAGTCGACTTTGTTGCATCCGCTTCTTCGGGGGTAATGAAGGTTCTGGGAGTGAGGAAGTCCTATTCATCATCCTCGAGGTTTTTTTGGCTTTCCAACTCTTTCGAGGTGGAGTGTATGGGATCCGGTACCTCTTCATGGACGCGAACATTTCCTTTATCGCATGTTGCTCGCATACACTGTCCTTATTCCATCCTTTGCTGGAAACTTCATCATCTGAAGCAACGTCGATGGTACCGCCTTCATGTTATGTATCCACAGCCTACCGGGCAAGGCATTGTACCTTGCGTCACCTTTAATGACGTGGAATCTAGTATCTTGGACTGCATCAGATATGTTTATCGGGAGGATGATCTCTCTTTCTGTTGCTTCGCTGGCCATATTGAAGCCGTTGAGGATTCGGGAGGTAGGTATGATCCGGTCGAGCAATCCGAGCTGTTCTATCACCGTTGATCTGATTATATTGGCTGAGCTACCTGGATCCACGAGTACATGTTTGATTCGAATGTTGTTCAAGAGAAACGAGATTACCAGCGCATCGTTGTGCGGATGAGACAGAGTCTCAAAGTCTTCTTCACTGAACGCGAGGACATTCCCAGCTACACGACCTTGAGTTTGTCCTTGTATTGCCGCAGAAACCTTTATTCGCTTGACCACGGGTCCCTGGGGAACTTCGGTTCCTCCTATAATTATATGGACGACGTGCTAACGTTCTTCCGCTTCACTCTCCCTGTTTGCCTTTCTTTCTTCCCAAGTGGGGTTTTTTTCTCGTCGTGCACTCCTGTTGGTGTGGGAACTTATGCCAACGCGTTGAGAGTTGCATGAGACCATATGGTAGAAATTGGCTCTGTTGTTCTTACGCGCGTTTATTGAGTTGGACATTTTGACCTAAAATCAAAGATCTTGGGCAAGAAAAGGTGTGAAAGATAACTTGCATTATGTAGAGAACCAGCAAGCAAATAATCACTATTATTTTTAGCCCCACGGTGGGCGCCAAACTATTTACCTTGAAAATGGTAATAACAATTAGATTATATTTTGTTGTTCTAAAAATATGTGATCTATTTTTATGCTAGTTGTTTAGCAGTGGATGCTGAACGACGAGATTAGAAAACACTATAAGAGATTAAAGATGTCTTTAGGAACCAAACCAAATGGTTGAGAATCGGGGCCTCGAGCTAGCACGTGCGGGTCCTTGATGCTGAGTTAGACGCCCGACTGAGGGCTGTCGATGGGGATTAACAACTATCAGGGTTATGATTGCGGCTCTTTATGGCCAATAACGAGCAATAAATGAAGAACAATTAATGATATACAATAAATGTAAATAAAGCAATAAATGTAAGCAACAGAGTTAAATAGAGAATATGTTTAAGTTAGAGAGAAGAAAGAATGTTCTTGTATTGAATGAAGTATCTTGTGTGTTTCTTACATATCAGATGTCTCTTACAAAATGGTAAGGAACCCTTTTATAGATGGGGGGGGGGGAACCCTGCTATTGTACAAGTGCATTTATTATATAAATAACTGGTACGATCACTCAATCAATCTGGCGTAGGCTATCACTGTTCCCGTATGCATCGTCAAAAAAGGTAATGCTCCTAGGGAACTTCCCACCCACTAGTGAGAACCACTGGTTCATTCTACCCCGATGTCGGGCAAGAAGAGACCTCGAAGGCTTCGAACCTCGAGCTATTTCCTCGGTCCCTCGGGGTGATATTGCGCAAAGTCTCGTCGATCATGAAATCGGCCTTTTCGATTTTGGCCGCATACATGTATTACGAATGGAGTTTGTCCTTGGGCGACCATTACTGCTCCCACGCCCTTCTTCTTAGATATACCCTTTAACTGCAATGCTTTATTAGTGGCCTGCAATGCCTTAAAGTTTGTTACCATCCTGCTCTTGATGCCTGCTTCGATCCTTTCACCAAGTATGATGATGTTAGGGAACTTATGGTTTTCAATAACCATCAACCTTTCATAGTATTGCGGATCCTGTGCTCTGAAAATGAGCTTGTTCATCTGTTCCTCGTCCAATGCTGGCCTGACTTTGGCCGCTTTTGACCTCCAACGAGTAGCATACTCGCGGAAAGTCTCGGTGGGCTTCTTCTTGAGGTTCTGAATGTAGAAGACATCTGGTGCATTCTTCGTGTTGAACTTGAATCGGTCCATGAAATCAGATGCCATACTCACCCAGTTGAACCATTTGTTAGGATCCCGGCTGATGTACCAGGACAAGGCATCTCCTGTAAGACTCCTCATAAAAAGCTTTATTCAGATCTTTTCATCTTTTTCGACCTCGACAAGCTTGTCACTATAGGTCCTTAGATGAACCTCGGAATCACCTGTACCGTCAAACATCTCGAACTTGGAAGGTTTGTAACCCTCTGGCAGTTCTACATTCGGCTGTATGCATAGGTCTTCATAGTTCAGACCTTCTATCCCCTTGCCTCCTTCTACGCCTTGAACTCGGCTGGTCAACTTCTTGAGCTCCTCGGCTAGGTTCTTAATGAGCATGTCCTTCTCAACAGATTCCGGTTCATAGGAGATGGGTTGAGTGGAGTGAGGTAGGGTCTCCACATATATAGGGTTGTTTAGGTGACCTGGAGTGTGAGTATAGTGGTGACCATTGGTGGAATTCTGGGGTTCAGGAATGACTGGTGGAGTATTTTGTGGAGTATAGTAGGCATTTGGCTGGTACTGTGGTGGGATAGTTTGATTTTGTGGTGGAGTTATATAATGGTGAGGTACGGGAGGATTTTGTGGGCGCTTGTTGGGTGAGTTTTGAGGTGGTGCGGGGTTCTGAGTGTTTGGATGACTGATGTCTGGGACGCTAAGTGATAAGGAAAGGTTTTCCACATTCCGGACATGCTTAAGCTCACCCTGGAGTTCCAGTATTTTCTGTTCGAGCCGTGAAACTGCTTCATTTGGCGTCTGAGTACCCCGACCATCAGAAGTTTCTTCATGTTAAACCTGTGTGTTGTTTTCTTTTCTGGTGCCGTTCAAATCTTTTTGCTTTTCCCTTGCCTTTTGGTGGACTAGGAGGAGGAGAAGTTGGAGGGCCCCTGGATCTTGTGTGATAAGTTGATGATGCCAGTATGCACGAACCAACCTTTGGGGAATGGGAATAATCAAAAGAAAGAAAGAAAAACAAAAGGTAGCCAAGTCAGTAGTAATTCTGAAAAGTTTGCAGTATTTAAGCACATATTGCGGGAATGTAAATTCGCGTGCTAATTTGGGAGCCCCGTTGTGCCCGATGTAGGCCTAGAGACAAATAGATTTGGAGAAATTTAGTGCCAATAATTGCCTCATTTCATTAATGTAAAAAATAGACGACCCAAAACGATTCTAAATAAGATAATGTCACTAATGGCACTTGGCCTTATTACATTTAGAAAGCAAGTAAACCTAATATACTTAGTCCCCGAAGGACCTTCTTCAGGCTGGATGCTCTTGTCGATCAGCTCCCCCAGTTCGCACAGGTTCAACAGTAAGAATGCCCTTGCCAAATGTCCTCCTTCGCTTCCTTCGGCGTTCTGGCAATCCCACCAATCTAGCAACAGTGGTGGTATGATACGTACCATGCCGAACCTGGGGACTTCGTGCCTCATTTTTTGCAAAACAAAATATAGTTAGGCCCTTTCCCCCTCCAGGTTCGTCTATTTATACAACAGTGATTAGCATATTGGCATTTATTTCTCCAAAATTAATGCACACAATCGAGGTTGCGTCCGTTGGGATTATGAAAAACCCGATGGACTTTTGGGCGAGGCTTGTCTTAAAGGGTTATTATGTGGACAACATATTAACCCGGCTAGGTTTGACCATGATGCATGCACAATTGATCAGAGTAAGGTTGCTATAGAGGTCTAGACCGATACCCTCAAGCGGACAACTTGAGGGGGAAAGGCACGGAACCGTCGAATGCACCGCTGATCGACTAGTTTTTCTGCAAATACGCCTTTCCAAATTTAAAAGGGTGATATATAGGAAGAGCGCAAACACTCATCAAGCGTTGCTATAGGATTGATTACGCACGAGTGGAATATGATGTTGAGCATGATTTATGCAACAATAAATAGCATGTTGTCAAGTATTTGCATGTTTAAAAAATAATAAATGCATCATTTAAATAATTGAAAGACAGTTACAAAAAAAAAACAGGGAGACAAGTCAGTTTCGGGAAATAAAGGAAATCGTAAATGCTTGAGAAATAAGCAATTAAATCCAAATAAAGGGGAAAGGGAAAGGGTGCGCATGTGTTAACAGAATAAAACATGCTTAAGACTAATTCACAAAAATAAGTTCGTTATGGTAAGAGCCTAAAATATCCCCAACAGAGTCGCCATGCTGTCGCGCCCCCTTTTTTCTCGTGGAGTCCAGGTTTCGACACTTTGGGACAACTCCTTTCCTTTTGGGAATAGGGTATGAGATTGAAGAGTCGCCACCTAACGGATTAAGGTGCGTGGCTATGGCATTTGCCAGTAATCTAAATGAAAAAAGCTCGGAAGCCACGAGAAGACTCAAAGAAAACTTACGAGAATTTCCTGCAACAACTTGGAATGATGTTTACCATAGATACAACACAAAGCTGCGGATAGAAGAAGATACTATCACTCAGTCTCAGAAAGATGAAAGAGTAAGTTCAAGGCGGGCGGAAACTGAAAAAAGGTCCGGTAAAAATAGGTACTGTATACGGGCGAGATTGGAGGCCCGATTTCGCGATCATTGCGTCTCTCCCTTAGCTTCAAAAAAGCCCCGAAGATCCGGGGACGCAGCTCGAGGCTTCGACCTCGAAGGATCTTTACACTCGACCTCGAAGGCTCTTCACACTCGACCTCGATGTAGCATGAGTCGGTGGTTATCGAGGGTAAGCGGGAAGTTCCCTAGGCACGTAGTCCCAACTGGAATCACCTGCAAGAATAGTACCAGTCTGCACCAGATCACTAGGTAGCTGTGTCAGCTATCTAGCTTTGTAATAAATGCATTTGTACAATGTTAGGTTCCTCCCTCATATAAAAAGGGGGGTCCTTGTCATTTTGCAGACATCTGATATTCAATAGAAAATACCCAAGAACATTCTCTCTACTCTCTAACATATTATCTCGCTCTCATTACACCATTTATTGCTTATATTCATTGTGTTCTATTTATTGTTCTTCATTTATTGCTTGTCGTTGGTCATAAAGAGCCATCATCGCAACTCTCATAACTGTTAGCCCTCCCTCGATCGCTCTAAGTCGGTCACCCAACTCGACCCCGAGGCCTCATACACGACAGCTCGAGGCCCCGATCTCCAGCCGTTTGGTTCGGTTATCATATCGTCTCTAAGCCATAATCTCGATTTCTAATCTTTTACTTAGCATTTATTGCCTAAACAACTAGCATAAAAATAGATCATGTATTTTTAGAACCACAAAATCAAATCTAATTGTAATTACCATTTTTACGGTAAGCAGTTTGGTGCCCACCGTGGGGCTAAAAATAATAATGATTATTTTCTTTCTAGTTCGCTACATAACGCAAGTTATCTTTCGCACTTTTTCTTGTCCAAGATCTTTGATTTCAGGTCAAGATGCCTAAACCAGTAAATGTACCTGAAAATAATAGCCTCAAAGACTATGGAAAGGACAATATGGTCATTCCGGGTTTGGTGTGCCACCGCAAAATCCTGAGAGTACACCGGAACCGATCCCCGAGGGTACAATCCCCGGAACCGGTCCTCACATTAACAAGAGCGCACATCGAGAGATTCAGCAAGAATCTCAGAGAAATCCGACCTGGGCAAAAAGAGAGATTCCTCAGCATGTCTTCCATATGATCATCGGAGGGACCGACATCCCCCAAGGAACCGTGATCAAATGGATAAAAATATCCGCTGCAATAGAAGGGCCGATCCGAGACCACATGATCAAAAACACCTTCGCATTTAGCGAGGAAGATTTCGAGACCTTGATGCAACCGCACAACGACGCACTGGTAATTTCATTTTTCTTAAGTAACATTCGAATTAAACATGTGCTCGTGGATCCAGGTAGCTCGGCCAACGTAATCAGGTCAGAGGTAGTAGAACAGCTTGGGTTGCTCGATCAGATCGTACCCACCTCCCGGGTCATCCACGGCTTCAACATGGCTAGCGAGGTAACGAAAGGGGAGATCGCCCTCCCGGTTGACATGTCTGGTACAGTTCAGAACACCAAGTTCCACGTCATCGATGGTGACATGAGGTACAACGCATTTCTCGGCAGGCCATGGATACACAACGTGAGGGCAGTACCGTTAACTCTGCACCAGATGATGAAGTTTCCAATAAAGGACGGTATAACAACCGTATATGGAGAACTGCATGCAATAAAAGAAATGTTCGTGGTTTAATGGGAAGCGTCGAATCCTGCACACTCTACCTCGGATAAGTCGAAAAGCGTGCAGACCCCCGAGGTTGATGAAGAAGAGATCCTAGATCCCCGAACTTTCGTTGCCCCCGAAGAGTCGGATGCAACGAAATCGACAATTGAAGAGCTGGAGCAAGCTATTTTGATCGAACATCTCCCAGATCGGAAGGTATACCTAGGAACGGGTCTAACCCCCGAACTCAAGAAAACACTCATTCAATTCCTTATTAATAACATCGACTGTTTCGCTTGGACCCACTTAGATATGACCGGAATCTCGCTGGAGATAACCACCCATTGACTGAGTGTCGACCCCAGGTTCATATCGGTGGCGCATAAAATAAGGCCCCAGTCCGAAGTAAAACACGCATTCATCAAGGACGAGGTAATGAAACTCCTTAAAATAGGGTCCATTAGAGAGGTAAAATACCCAGAATGGCTGGCCAATGTAGTGGTAGTACCCAAAAAGGGAAATAAGTTAAGAATGTGCGTAGATTATAAAGACATAAATAAGGCGTGCCCCACGGATTCATTCCCATTGCCTAACATCGATCGTCTGATCGATGCCACGGCCGGCCACGAGACCCTCACTTTTCTTGACGCTTACTTAGGGTATAATCAAACTCAGATGAACCCCAGGGATAGGGAAAAGACTCCGTTCATCACGAAGTATGGTGCCTACTGTTACAATGTAATGCCCTTCGGGCTGAAAAACGCAGAGGCTATGTACGAACGTCTAGTTAATAAAATGTATGGAAGTTTATATTGATTACATGCTAGTTAAGTCCCTGCACGCAGAGGACCATTTGACTCATTTGCAGGAAATATTCGACATCCTCAGAAGTTACAACATGAAGCTTAACCCCGAAAAATGTGCCTTCGGAGTGGGTTCGGGCAAATTCTTAGGATTCATGGTGTCAAACAGGGGGATCAAGATCAACCCCGATAAAATCAAGGCCATCGAAGAAATCGCGATGATAAATAATGTAAAGGTCGTGCAACGGCTCACAGGGCGGGTAGCGGCTCAGGGCAGATTCATATTGAGGTCATCAGACAGGAGTCATCATTTCTTATCTTTACTCAAAAAGAAAAGCAACTTCGAATGCACTCCAGAATGCCAACACGCCTTGGAGGAATTGAAGGGATATCTGACTAGTCCGCCCTTGCTCCACACACCAAATGAGGATGAAATGCTGTATTTATACCTGGCCGTATCCGAGATAGCGGTAAGCGGTGTGCTAGTTCGAGAAGAGGAAGGTACGCAATTACCTGTCTATTATGTAAGTCGGACCTTGGGGGATGCCGAAACCAGGTATCCGCACTTGGAAAAATTAGCTCTTGCGTTAATAAGCGCATCGCGAAAATTGAAACCTTATTTTCAATGCCACCGTATTTGCGTTTTAATAGCGTACCCTCTCCGAAGCATATTGCACAAGCCTGAACTATCGGGCCGATTGGCCAAAAGGGCTATCGAACTCGGGGGTTATGATATCGAGTATCAACCCCGAACGGCCATCAAGTCCCAAATTCTAGTGGACTTCGTGGCTGACTTCTCGCCCTCCCTCGTGCCCGAGGTAGAAAAGGAACTTTTACCAAAAGCGGGCACATCTTTCGGGGTGTGGACCCTGTTCACTGATGGCTCCTTGAACGTGCGAGGATCCGGACTCGGTATAGTCCTGAAGCCGCCTACGGGTGGCATGATCAGACAATCTATAAAATCTACAAGATTGACTAACAACGAAGTCGAGTATGAGGCTATGATTGCAGGTCTAGAATTGGCCAAAAGCCTGGGAGCTGAGATCGTCAAAGCAAAATGCGATTCACTCCTGGTAGTAAATCAGGTAAATGGGAGCTTCGAGGTCCAAGAAGATAGGATGCAAAGATACTTAGACAAAATCCAAGTCACATTATGCCGTTTTAGAGAATGGACCCTGGTCCATATACCTCGAGAGCAGAACGGCGAGGCTGATGCCCTCGTAAACCTGGGATCATCTGTTGAAGAAGATGACCTACTTCCCGGGGCCGTTGTTCAGCTATCCAAATCAGTGGTTGAGGAGGGTCATGCCGAGATTAATTCCACTAGCCTAACATGGGACTGGAGAAATAAATATATTGACTATTTGAAAGATGGAAAACTACCCACGGATCCGAAGGAATCGAGGGCCCTGCGAGCCAAAGCAGCCCGGTTCTCGCTCGAGGAAAACAAGACTCTGTACAGAAGAACTTTCGATGGCCGTGATGTTCGATAAAAAATGCATATAGTTACCCATTGTTATCTTATATTCTAGTACTTTTAATCGTCTTTTGAGTGTTAATTATATTACTTTGTGCTTAATATTATATTTTAATTGTGTAGGAATAAAGCGGTGTGAAGATGAAGAGATTTGGAGCAAAATTAAATAAAACATGGAAGAAAAAAAAAGATGAGACAAAAAAGGGGGACATCATCACTATCCTCATGATTACATACTAAATAAACAACAAACACAAAGAAGTGAATTGAAGTGACTGAAGGAATTGGAACGTGAAAATGTCACTGTTTTCAGCGCCAATTTCTTATTTCGCCCGGGGCAAAGNTTTATTTCGGCCCTACACAGCCCCAACTCATATATAAGGAGTTCTAAACCTAATTTGGGAGATATCTAACATACTTTGGAGGAGAATTCACGTGGGGGAACACACACCACGCTTGGAGGAGGCTTCTAACTAGTTTTTCTTCTCTTCTCTTCCTTTAATCTCAAAGTTTTTTAGTTCTAGAGTTTTGGGTGCTACATGAACGCTGTAGTTTGAAGCTTGAATTGTTCTTATTATTGTATCATATTGGTTTATTTATTCAATCTTGTGCTTAATTATTTTATTGCTTCATCACCAAATGAATACTATCTACGAATCTAGGATTGAACTCGGGAGAGGGAATTCTAGATTACATCTAACATTGAGTAGAGCAAGATCTTAACTCGAGTATTTCGGCACATTTAATACAAATTGCTTTGATTTTAGCATGTTTTAAATACAATTATCTTCTATACTTATGTAATTTTAATGTTTTTGCAGTGTATGAGGTTTAAGGACCTAAGAACATGGAAAGGAAATCAAAAAGCCAAAAAAGGACAAGAAAAGAGAAAAATGCGATCGCATATGTGAAGATGCGGGCCGCAAATCCAACATGCAGATCGCATAATGCCCAAAGAAATCGCAGAGTTCAACAGTTTGCTGGCCAAATTCAGGTGCAAGAAATGCGGTCCATTATGCGACCGCATAACAGGTTTTCGGGCCGCATAATGGATCGCAGACTCATTGTAGAAGTTGCTGAAGGCGGAAAATATGGTGCAAATCGCGATCGCAAATCAACAATGCGGACCGCATATCCTAAATGCGACGAATGCCTGGAAACTAGGGTTTGAAGATGCTATGGACTTGAAGGGAATGCGGACCGCATGTCTATTATGCAACAGATATGCGGTCGCATAATTGACATGTAAGGGTGTTTTTGTCCGAAATTTGTCCCGAGTTTGACCCACTATAAATAGATTTATTGGGGTTTTGTGGGGGCATCTTGTCTTGTTTTTGAGCTACATAAAGTCTTTATTATTCCTCTCTTTTGGAAGCTTTTGAGTGAAGAATCTTGCACTTTGTAAGCTTTATGGCATTTATATTTTCATCGTTTTATATTTTAGCATGTGTACTAACTTTAAATACTAAGGTTGTGGACCCTAAATGGGTGTTATGTTAATGGGTGTTTAACATTGAATATACGTATAATGGTTGGTTGATATATATATTTATTTCTCATTCTTCATTTATTGTTGGTGGTTGCAAACATTATCAAGTGCCATTAAATTCTTTCTTTACTTGGAAAAGTGAGTTAGAATTTGGTAGAAGTAAATATCAAAGACTCGAGGCCTTAAACCTTGTTTAATAGAATCGCTTAGGAATAAGTGAATTTTATTTGGCATATATTGATTGTTCTTAATTGCAACTCTTTTATATTTGGAAAAATCTTAAAGAGGAAATACTACCCAACTATTGGAAAATATTGGGTAGTCATTTAGAAATCATTTGCATATCTAAAGAACCTTCCATTAGAAATATATTATATTAACACCGATAGCATTACATTTCATTGAAGGGGACACAACCTTGGTTTCTTTAATCAAATTATTTACATTCTCAACGTACAATTAGTTCTCTCTTTAAATCAAAATCATATCATACTCTTGTTACAATTAACGGAATAGAATTACGACCCAAGTCAAGTAGTATACTACTCGAGTAACCTTTTCACACCTATTCCCTGTGGGATTCGGCCCTAACCTTGTTGGGTTATTATATTTGACACGGACCGCCTTATACTAATTAATTAAATTGTAATTTGAGCGTATCAAATTTTGGCGCCGTTGCCGGGGAATACGGTTTTGAAATTACTAATTAGTGTGTGCTTTACTTTACGTCTTATTCTATTCCATCACACTTTGCTTGTTTTGCTTGATGTTGATAGGAAGAGATGGTCGAATATGAGGAAGATATGGAAGAAAATCCTTTTGCGGACATAGATGAGTACATTGAGGATACAAATGCTATTGTACCTCCGGTTGTTGGTGCTTCAATTTTCAAAGTGGAACATGGTCTAATCCTAATGCTCAAGCGGAGGGGTTTTCAGGAATTCCACTGATGATGACCCAACACAAAACCTTAGGAACTTCTTGGGTGTATGTGCTATGCATAAGCAGAACAATGTCCCAGATGATACCCTAAGGTTGAGTGTTTTCAAGTACTCACTAGCTGGGGACGCAAGGAAGTGGATTCAAAACTTGCCACCAAATTCCATTTGTTCTTGGCTTGAACTTGTCCGAGCATTCTTAGCTAAATGGTTCTTACAAAGCAAGAAGTCTGAGCTTCGGGATAAAATTTTCTTCTTCAAGCAACTACCGGGGGAACATCTACATGAGGCATGGGATCGATTCAAGTTATATTTGGTGAGGTCTCTCAATCATGGTTTTCCGGACTCTATATTGTTGGAGAAATTCTACATGGGTTTGGATCCTATGAACCAATCTACAGCCAAGAATGCAGCTGATGGATCTTTTATGGACAAATCATTTGCAAGGGTCACACAAATACTAGACAAAATGGCAAACATAATCAAGCTTGGCACTCAGAGGAAACCACATGTGGAATTGCATATGGTTCTCCTTCCTTGACCACCATGATAAAAGAAAATCAAGAGCGAGATCAAGTGATCGCAGGGCTTGCCACCAATGTTAATGTGTTGACAAAGATGTTCACTGAAAGCCAATGAAGAAGGTAAATGTGGTGGAGGATGTTCAACCTATATCAAATGATGACTTTGAGGAAGCAAACTATGCCAACAACTCTCAAGGAGGATATCAAAGGAAACAATACCAAGGTCAAGGACAACAAAATCAATGGAGGCCTAACTCGCAAGGGCAAGGCAACCAACAGTTGCGAAATGACCAAGGTGGCTCAAATCAAGGAAATTGGAATAACAACAACTTCTCAAATCGGAGTTTGAACCCTTATGTTCCTCCAAAGGGTCACTATTCAAATCAAGGTTCCTCGAGTGATTCCAAGTTGGAAAGCATGCTTGAACGAGTATTACAAAATCAAGAGAAGTCCGACACTTCTATGAGGAATATGACCGAGCTTGTTGGCTCTCATACCGCATCCATTCAAAAATTGGAGATGCAAATGAGAGACCTCTCTAGGGAACAAAATCCGAAGCAAAAAGGGACACTTCCAAGTGACACAATTGCGAACCCAAAGGGTAGTGGGAGCGGTCCAACTTCTCACATCATGGCAATTACTACTCGGACTGGGAAGGTACTACAAGGAGAGAGTGAACAAGTGGTTGAAGTAGAAGAGTCCGAGCAAGAGGTTGAGGTTGAAGAGCCAAGGGTTGTTGAAGTTGAAAAGGTTCCGGAAGAGTTGAACGTTCAAGAAGTGAATCGGGAAGAGGTAAATGAAAAGGTAAAAGAAACACCAAAAGCTCTACCACCTATTCCTAGACCTCTTCCTCCTTTTCCTCATAGACTTGCGAGGAAGGTTGATGATAGCAAACTCGAAAAATTCTATGATATTCTCAAGCAATTATGGGTGAATATTCTATTTGTGGAAGCATTTCAAGAGATGCCGGGTTTTGCTAAATATTTAAAAGACTTGATTACCAAGAAGAGAACCACAAAGAATAAAGTGGTGAGCGTGACTCACCGAGTTAGTTCCATCATTGCAAGATCCACCGTTCAAAAGAAAGAAGACCCGGGAGCTTTCACTATTCCATGTACTATTGGGGCACATGATTTTGCAAGAGCTCTTTGTGATAATGGGGCTAGCATCAACTTAATGCCTCTTGCCATTTACAAGTAAGCAGGGTTAGGTATGCCAAGGCCCACAAGTATGAGATTACAAATGGCCGATCATTCCATAAAGAGACCGGTGGGAATTGTTGATGATGTGCTTGTTAAAGTGGGAAAGTTTCATTTACCCGCCGATTTCGTAATCCTTGATTGTGTGGTTGACAAAGAGATCACTATCATTTTGGGGATACCATTCCTTGCCACAGGAAGAGCACTAATGGATTCGGAACGGAATTAATGAGATCAAATTCTGTGTGAATGATGAAGAGGTTACATTCCAAGAAAGCAAGGGTATGAAACTACCACATGAATATGAAAGCATCTCAGTGATTGATGTTATTGATGAAGTTGAAGATGCGATTGAAATGAAGATGGAAGAACAATGCCTCGTGAGGCGTTGGCGGCTATTTTGGTCAACTTTGATGGTGAAGATAGGGAAGGATATACGGAATCAGTCAATGCATTGGAGGGGCTTGGGTCCTACACTTATGCTCCGGCAAAGCTCTCTCTCGACTTGGAGAATAGAGTCACTCCTCCCGCAAAGCCTTCTATTATTGAGACACCGCAACTAGAGCTCAAACCACTTCCACCACACTTGAGGTATAAATTTCTTGGCTCAAATGATACTTTACCGGTAATCGTTTCTTCTTTGTTGAATGATGTGCAGGTATAACAATTGTTGGATGTCTTGAAGGAGCATAGGCAAGCTATTGGATGGACAATTGCGGACATCCGAGGGATTCCCGCTGGAATTTGCGAACACAATATCCAATTGGAGAATGAGACTAAACCAAGTGTGGAGCACCAACGACGGTTGAACCCGTCCATGCAAGAGGTGGTAAAGAAAGAAATCATCAAGTGGTTGGATGCCGTGGTAGTCTACCCCATTGCCGATAGTTCTTGGGTGAGCCCGGTGCAATGTGTGCCGAAAAAGGGAGGCATGACCGTGATTGAAAATGATAAAAATGAGCTCATCCCAATAAGAACGGTGACCGGATGGAGGGTGTGTATGGATTATCGGAAGCTCAACAGTGCCACATGCAAAAGCCATTTCCTTATGCCTTTTATTGATCAAATGCTTGATCGGCTAGCAGGAAGGTCATTCTATTGCTTTCTTGATGGATATTCCGGTTACAACCAAATCAACATAGCATTGGAGGACCAAGAGAAGACAACATTCACTTGCCCTTTTGGAACTTTTGCCTTTAGCCGGATGCCTTTTGGTTTGTGCAACGCTCCGACTACTTTTCAAAGATGCATGATGTCCATCTTCTTCGACATGGTGGAGGATTTTCTAGTGGTTTTCATGGACGACTTTTCGATGGTAGCTGACCCTTTTGAGCATTGTCTCAACAATCTTAGACAAGTGATGAAGAGATGTGAGGAGACCAACCTTGTGCTTAACTGGGAGAAATGCCATTTCATGGTGGATGAAGGCATTGTATTGGGGCATAAAATTTCAAAACATGGCATAGAGGTTGACCAGGCAAAGATCGAGATCATTTCCAAGCTTCCTCCACCTATTTCAGTTAAAGGTGTCCAAAGTTTCTTGGGGCATGTCGGATTTTATAGGCGTTTCATCAAGGATTTTTCCAAGATTGCAAATCCCAAGTGCAAACTCCTTGAGAAATATGCAAAATTTGTGTTTGACGAGAAATGCCTCAAAGCCTTTGAGGAATTGAAATGAAAGCTCACCACGGCACCTATTATTGTCACACCCGATTTGTCTCTTCCATTCGAATTCATGTGTGACGCCAGTGGTGTAGCTATAGGAGTAGTTCTTGGCCAACGTCACAACAAGGTTCTTCACCCGGTCTATTATGCAAGCAAGACACTCAATGGAGCGCAAATGAATTATACGGTAACTGAGCAAGAACTTCTTTCCATTGTCTATGCCTTTGAGAAATTCCGGGCCTACTTGTTGGGATCCAAGGTGATAGTGTACACAGATCATGCTGCTCTTTGCTATCTTATGGCAAAGAAGGATGCAAAGCCTAGGTTGATTCGGTGGGTCTTGTTGTTGCAAGAGCCGGATGAACACATATTGGCATTATCTAACACTTTTGCTCCTTGGTATGTTGTTATCGCTAACTACTTGGTTAGTGACCTTATTCCGGAGGGACTGGAATCTTATCAAAAGAAAAAGTTTTTGAGAGATTGTCGGCAATACTATTGGGAAGAACCATTTTTTTTCGCATTTGCGCTGACAACATCATCAGAAGGTGTGTTCTAGAAATGGAGATTATGCCAATTCTAAAGGCATGCCACGACTCACCGGTTGGGGGTCACCATGGGGGAAATCAAACGGCGGCTAAGGTGCTTGAATGTGGTTATTGTTGCTTGCCGATTTATCATGATGCAAATCAAATGGTCAAGGCTCGCGACCAATCCCAAAGGCAAGGATCAATCTCCAAGAGGCATGAAATGCCAATGCACTTTGTGATGGAAATAGAGGTCTTCGATGTGTGGGGAATCGATTTTATGGGCCCCTTTGTAAGCTCATGCGGTATGAAATACATCATGGTAGCTGTGGACTATGTGTTCAAATGGGTTGAAGCAATTGCCTTACCAAACAATGAGGCAAGGAGTGTGACCATGTTCTTAAAGAAAAACATATTCACGCGGTTTGGCACTCCTAGAGCCATTCTTAGTGATGGTAGGTCTCATTTCTGTAACAAGGCTTTCACGGGGCTACTAGAGAAATATGGCGTCAAGCATAAGGTGGCCACACCTTATCATCCCCAATCAAGTGACCAAGTTGAAGTTTCCAACCGAGAGATAAAGAACATTCTAGCAAAGATTGTTAATGCACACAGGACCGATTGGTCAACGAAGCTAGATGACGCATTGTTGGCATACCGCATGGCGTACAAAACTCCTATTGGCACTTCTTCTTATCAATTAGTCTTCGGCAAAGCCTGTCATCTACCCGTAGAACTGGAGCACAAAGCCATGTGGGCTTTAAAAAGGTTGAACTTGGACTGGGCTGAAGCTGCAAATTTGAGGTTAACACAACTCAATGAAATGGAGGAATTCCGTTTCCATGCATATGAAAGTGCAGCTGTGTACAAAGAAAGGATGAAGTTCGTCTACGACAAAAAGACCTTAAAAAGGGTGTTCAAGTCAGGTGACTTGGTTTTGCTCTTCAATTCAAGGCTCAAATTGTTTCTGGGCAAGCTCAAATCTAAATGGTCCGGTCCGTTCAAGGTGGTCAATGTCTCTCTTTTTGGAGCTGTCGAATTAGAATCGGAGGATAGGCTCCGAACCTTCAAAGTAAATGACCAGTGAGTCAAGAACTACTTGGGCACAGATGGAGAAAAACATTTGGTGGAGCAGTTGACTCTCAAAGATGGTTCGTGCCCGACCAATGAGTGAACCCAAAGAAATGCGAACTTCGTCGTGCCACGACGTTAAACCAAGCGCTTCATGGGAGGTAACCCATGTGTGGTAACACCCTTTTTGTCCTTTAAATTTTAGTTTTTGTTAGATAGATTTAATTGAACAATTTAAAGTGTGTGTTTGAGTGCATGGGATTCAAAAGATCATAACACTGGGTAAAATTGCGTGTGAAAGGGAAGAAAAGTCACCATGGGAAGTTTGCTACACATATGCGGTCGCATTTTACCTATGCGGACCGCATAGTGGTCGCTGACCCAGACAGTTTGTTTGGCAAAATTTGGTGGTAAGAATGCGGCAAGGAGGTGCACTTTGCGGACCGCATTTCAATTATGCGATCGCATAAGTGCACCGCATTTTGTCCTCGAGCAACTCAAGCTGAACCCATCGCATAACACTTAAGCGATTGCATAATGTGTTATGTGGTGACTTATCCATTGCGAACTTCACAGGTAAGTCCCCTCGCATATTACCAGCATTCACACATTTGGAAAACAAAAGAAATTTTTTTTATCAGAAAGAAAACAAAACAAAACGAAAAAAAAAGAGAAGGGAAAACGGCTAGTTGAATCAAAGAGAGTAAGCAACACCCGTGAATTTCATCTCCCAAGTGTGCTCATTACTCCATCACTGGTATGTTCTTCTCTCCCATCGTATTCCTAGTAAATTTTAGTTTAAATTTTGTTGTGTTCTTCTTATTTTTTGTTTTCTGTAGCTTTTCGTAGTTTTTGTTTGTTTTATGAGGATATCTGTTCATAATGTGAGGGGGTTCTTGGATAGGTAGCTAAATTGGGGATGCTGGGTAGTGAAATTAGGTCCGCCATTGTTGAGGGTTGAGCTCAAATGTTGAGAACGATGACTTCTGCGGACCGCATAATCGATTTGCGGTCCGCATTGTTGCCGCAAAATGAACCCTAGGTGGCCTGAAGAAGATGACAAAATGCGGCGACTTTGCGATCGCATAAGCGATATGTGGACCACAAAGTCACCGCATACTGAAACAATTTCATGCCTTTTGTAGCCTGTTGTTTGCGGCATTTATGCGATCGCAAATCCATCTTTGCGGTGGACTTTGCGATCGCATAATGTTAATATACTTCCCAAGCATTTAGTTATGCGAACCGCATAATGGTTATGCTCGCATAACACATCGCATAACTATATCCTTTCAGTAGACAGAAAGTTTGCGACATGTTTGCGGTCCGCATAGTTGTTATGCGACCGCATAACCTGTCGCATACTTGAATTTTTTTTGTACTTTTTTCTATTGTTGTCTGCTTTGTTGCTCACATTTCATTTCTTTGTAGATATGGCTCCTAAGAAACATGTTTCCTCTTCCAAGAAAAGGGCGTCCACCAGTCGTCAAGCACCACAAGCAAAACTTTCACGACCGGACCCTACTGTTGCACGTCCCTCCCAGTCTGATGAGGAGGAGACCTTGCCTTCAGTTGACCTACAAGCTGAGGCAAGAAGGAAAAGGGGAGATGACTTCCAACTCAGGTTTGGGGTTGAAGGGTCTAGGGAGCTATATAGAGAAGGGCTGACAAAACACAAAATCCTTGCCGAAAAACAACTAAGTCTGAACGGGTTACAGGAGCAGCACCCTCGCATATTGGAGAACATCAAGGCTAGAAAATGGGAGTGCTTCACTGAGCTGCCTGATGACTACAATGAAACACTGGTCCGTGAGTTTTATGCCTCTTATGGAGCCTCCAAGACCGCTCACCACAAGCGCAACAAAATATTTTGTGATACTGTCTTGGTTCAGGGAGAGCAGGTGTTTTGCAGCAATGACACTATAAATGAGTTCTACTTCCCAGACTGGAGTTCGGGCACAGCTGAGTACGATGCCAAATGGGCAAACAGAGATAATGAGCGTGCGTGGATGGCCTCAGTAACAGCCAAGGGGACCCTAGCTTGGATTGACCCTCTGCACAAGATATTCAAGGAAGATCTCACCCGAGAGGGTAGGTTCTGGATCAGCTTTGTCACCTCTCGATTGATACCGTCCCGGAACGAAACAGATATAAGCATTGAGAAAGCTCTTCTCATTGCCTGTATTATGACTGGAATCAAAATTGATGTGGGTGATATTATCTTCCGAGAGATAGGGGTCCGGGCCAACCAGACAGCCACGTCACTTCCATTCCCGTGTTAGATCACAGCCCTCTGCAAGGCTGTGGAAGTCCCTTCAATGCCACACACTGACAAGACCGGGAAAGCGCTAAAGGATGTTGATATCACGCGCATTAGTGACGCTGTGCCACCGGTAGTTGTTGCTTCCCCCGAGGTTCAGACCCAGACTCCTGCTGATACAGAGCCCTCAGACTCCTAGACTCCTGTTTCTCCTCAGGCTACTGTTGCATCTACTTCCACTCCACAGCCCACCTCTCAGGCCACCATTGCACAGCCTTCTGCTGCACTGCCAGCCGTTTCGAGGCTTGGTCTCTTAGCTCAGCATGCAAATGCCAAGGTAGACCAGCTTCTAAAGAACCTCCCCACCCTCATCAGGCAGGCATTGACTCATATCCAGTCCTCAGTGACGGCCCTCCAACAACAACAAACATCTTATGGGGATCGCCTGAAGCAGCTCGAGGTACGGATTGAAAAGATCGAGCGGGGTGAGGTTGGCGACTTGCCAAAGCTCCGTGATGATGTGGCCACAATGAAGACTGAACTCCACAAAATGCAGACTCTGGAGTTTGATCTATCCTCCTTCATGCCCAAGGAAGGAGAGCAAGGAACGGACACGGCAGTGGCTGGATTGGATCTTGACTTCTCCACATTGATGACAGCTCTTGCACCTCAGACTGTCGGGGTTTCCCAGCCTCCAGCTGCCCCTACACATATTGACCTCCCCTTTGAGGATGATTCCGGACACTCTACGGAGTCCGAAGATGGGGAAACAGATGAGGGAGAGACTGATGAGGAGTCATCGTCCGAGGAGGATGCAGGTCCTCAGGAGAAAGGCAAGCAGATTGCTGTCCCTACAGTTGCAGATGAAGAACAAGCAGCAATTCAGAAGGCGATAGCACATTCGCTAGCAGATATGGTCGTCCCAGCAGATCCATCTGCCACTCAGCCATCAGCGGGCGAGGCTAGCAGCTCACAGGCCCCAGCTCCAGTGTCGGGCCAGTTGGAGATTCCACCTCCATCAGTGGAGGTCACTCCTCAGGTCGAGATCTCCTCGGTCCAGCTTCAACATCAGAGGGTGACCCCACCATCATTCAGCCGGCTTCCGACTCCCATAGTGCTTAGTGCGCCTCAGGGATCCCCTAAACTCTTTTTTACATTCTTATGCATTGGGGACAATTCATGCCTTTTAGTTGGGGGTTGGATAGCCTTGTACAAATTTTTGTGAACTAAACTGTTGTACATATTTTTGGGTTATATAAGCAAACTTCTGTATATACCTGTGTTGTGATTCTGTATATATTTGTGCTTTGTGGTTTTAGTACATAGGTTATCTTTGTGTATAAAAAAAAACAAGTAGATAGTTGTAGGTTCATCTTTAGTAATTAGCAATGAATCCCCCTTGGTTTTTCTTCGACGAGTTCTTTTCCAAGGGTGTAATAGTAGAACCAGGGCAGTAGAATGAAACATTTTGACCGGTTTGGTGTAATTGTCTAGTTTCAAGCATGTGTTCCTGTAAATAGCCTATACCCTTCCAGAAAAAAAATGAGAAATCAACTGTGCGAACTTGAGGCTCGCTCTTTGACTCTATGTCTACCTAGAGTTATACATGTAAATATGATGAAAGCTTCGAGTTGCTAAGTGTTGACTCGAGGGCTAAAAACTATGTTGAGCCAAGCAGTTCGTGTGCCATGTGTGTAAGTCTTTGTATAAATAATTCTTGTGTCTACTTCTACCATCTAGAACTTACCCGGTTGGTCTTTCGATGCTTATGATAATTACATTTGGTTGGAGAAATGACCTTAGGCAGTCTTTGTGATTTTGGAAAACCAGTTAGCCTTTCAAGCTACCCATTGTACAGATAGTATCACTTGTTACCCCACTTGAGCCTTTAACCTTTTCTTTGACTACCTCATTACAAACCTTTCCCCTTTTGTAAAATAATTCCCTCTTTTGAACCCGTCCCTCCTTGAACATTGAGAATAAGGCTAAAAGCCTAAGTGGGGGATGTGGTGTCAAGCCGGAAATTGGAAAGGTTGTATAGTGAGTATAGGAGAGTATACCTCAAGGTGTGAAACTACTCAAGCTCCAAAAGCAAAATTAAAAAAAAAACAAAAACAAAAAAAAAACAAAACAAATTTTGCAAGAGAAAAGAAGAAAAAGAAAAGAAAAAGAGTTGTATGTAAATATAAATATGGAGTCTTGAAGAGAATTAGAGAGGTATTTAAGGTGGCTCAATGTTGGAAAGTAGGAGCTAATGAGGGCTATGTGGTTTGAAAAGAAGCAAAGAGCAACAAGAAAGAAAAATATGAGTAGTGTTCAAGGAGGGTGTAGTCACTTGTACCCAAATGCTTATCCGACCCTTCCCTAAACCTACATTACAAGCTTAAAAAGTCCTTATGGGATCTCCAACCGAACATTCTTAGAATAAAGCGGTGAATTAAAATAAGGGCAAGCTTATGGTATGGCATGTTGTAACACTTGAAACTCTTTTTGAGAGTGTGTGTCTTTGTGAATCCGTCCCTTTTGTTTGTCATTGTAAATATTGTGAGTGTGGGACTCTCTTTCTAGTGAGAGCACATGAATTGTGAGGTTGGACAGCAGTTGAGTTCTTGAAGTCGAATGCAATTGCACTCAGCTGAGAGTAACATTTTGTCAAATTGGTCGAGGCTCAAAGTTTCACAAGTTGATTAGTTTTCCTTGTAAATAACAATGATGGTTCAGGAAGGGTAAATAAACGAAAGGGCATGCTTGTAGTACTGACAACTAACACCGTCCGCGGTCACTATTGTTTCATATCGTTTAGATGGAGTCTAGAATAGGATAATAGTTGCTTGAGGACAAGCAAGAGTTTAAGTTGCGGGTGTTGATGTGCCGGAGAATTTCGGCACATTTAATACAAATTGCTTAGATTTTAGCTTGTTTTAAATGCAATTATTTTCTATACTTATGTATAATGTTTTTGTAGTGTATGAGGTTTAAGGACCTAAGAACATGGAAAGGAAATCAAAACGCCAAAAAAGGACAAGAAAAGAGCAAAATGCGATCGCATATGTGAAGATGTGGGCCGCAAATCCAACATGCAGACCGCATAATGCCCAAAGAAATCGCAGAGTCTAACAGTTTGCTGGCCAAATTCAGGTGCAAGAAGTGCGGTACCATTATGCGACCGCATAACAGGTTTGCGGGCCGCATAATGGATCGCAGACTCGTTGTAGAAGTTGCTGAAGGCGGAAAATGCGGTTCAAATTGCAATCGCAAATCAACAATGCGGACCGCATATCCTAAATATGACGAATGCCTGGAAACTAGGGTTTGAAGATGCGATGGACTTGAAGAGAATGCAGACCGCATGTCTGTTACGCGACTGATATGCAGTCGCAAAATTGACCTGTAAAGGTGTTTTTGTCCGAAATTTGTCCCGAGTTTGGCCCACTATAAATAGATTTATTGGGGTTTTGTGGAGGCATCTTGTCTTGTTTTTGAGCTACATTCCAAGTCTTTAATATTCCTCTCTTTTGGAAGCTTTTGAGTGAAGAATCTTGCACTTTTTAAGCTTTATGGCATTTAATACTCATCTTTTTGTATTTTAGCATGTGTAGCTAACTTTAAAACTAAGGTTGTGGACCCTAAATGGGTGTTATGCTAATGGGTGTTTAACATTGAATATATGTATAATGGTTGGTTGATATATATTTATTTCTCATTCTTCATTTATTGTTGGTGGTTGCAAACATTAACAAGTGCCATTATTCTTTCTTTACTTAGAAAAGTGAGTTAGAATTTGGTAGAAGTAAATATCAAAGACTCAAGGCTTTAAACCTTGTTTAATAGAATCGCTTAGGAATAAGTGGATTTTATTTGGCATATATTGATTGTTCTTAATTGCAACTCTTTCATATTTGAAAAAATCATAAAGAGGAAATACTACCCAACTATTGGAAAATATTAGGTAGTAATTTAGTAATCATTTGCATATCTAAAGAGCCTTCCATTAGAAATATATCATATTAACACCGATAATATTACATTTTATTGAAGGGGACACAACCTTGGTTTCCTTAATCAAATTAATTACATTCTCAACATTACAATTAGTTATTACTTCAAATCACAATCATATCATACTCTTGTTACAATTAACCGAATAGAATTACGACTTAAGTCAAGTAACACACTACTCGAGTAACCTTTTCACGCCTATTCCCTGTGGGATTCGGCCCCAACCATTGTTGGGTTATTATATTTGATACCGACCGCCTTACACTATTTAATTAAAGTGTAATTTGAGCGTATCAACACCCACATGCTAACACAAATAACTCAGGCAACTAGTGCCTCAATCAAGTTTTTGTGAGATACTTACCTCAAGCAAGCCAAATCAATCCTCTAACAAGCCCTTCCCGCGTGAATCAACCTCCGAATCTTGGCAAAGTAACTTAATATAATCAACAAAAGTCATATGAATTGATTCCAAATGATAAAGCTAAGATCTTTAACCAAAATTTAAAAAAGTCAACCTAAAAAGACAATCCCGAGCATGTACCTCAAAATCTAACCAAATGCACAAATTCCGAAAACCCATTTGATTATGAGTCCAACCATACCAATTTCATCCAATTCTAACCATGAAAGGACGGTCAATCAACAAATCTCACTCTCCAATAACATAGTCCAAAAATCCCCAAATTTCACCTTAAATTCACATAAACTAGGTGTAATAATCAATAGGTAAATGCCCTTAGCTGAGCCCCAAAACTTACCTCTTCACTTGTAGCAAAATGTTTCCCAAGATCTCCCTTAGCTGAGCTCCAAAACTCCCAAAATGAGCAGAATAATGAAACCTTTCGAATATAAAATCTGCTAGTGATTACAGTCATGCAACAACATCTGCAGACACGCTTTTGTGGTATAGTGGCTGCATCTGCAGCTTCCTCCAAGCGCCTGACCGTCCGCTTTTGCGGGCATTCCTTTGCATCTGAGAGTCTGGTTTTGCGGACTCCTTCCGCACCTGCGAGCTCCCAGTCCTCCATCCTATTCCGCTTCTGCGCTCTCTCTCCTGCATGTGTGTGCTCGTAGATGCGGTAACAACCTCGCATCTACGCTCTTCCCCAACTCTAGCCTCGCATGCTTTTATGATCACCAAGCCGTTTCTACAGCTTCGCACCTACGGCTAATCCCTGGCAGGTGCGATTGCACAAGAACTCCCAAACTTCAACAATCTTTCAAAGTTAAAAAATGATTCGATCTCAACATAAAACATACCCCATGTCACGCCCCAAACTCGGGAGAGCGATCAGTGCTTAACCGAGTGAACTCGATCAAGCAAGCCTGTTGAATACCTTCTACCCAGACTCACGCATTATTTAAAAAGAATACATAAATTTGTTAATTAACCAATAAGGAGATCATGTAGACAGTACAAAATTTATTACCATTAGTTACTTCACTTAATAAGTCTCAAAATACACACACACTTTCATGGTTCAAAGTGGAACAAGTGGTTCAATCACAACACAAATTTTTTAACATTCCCACCACCCATATACAACACACACTATGTATACGGAGCCTCTAAAGATACCAAAGAGTACAATGATAGTTCCGGCAACAAGGATCCGACTATACCTCAAAACATTAATACATATGAAACAAAAGATGCACAACCCCGAAATAAGATGGGGATTACCAAGTCAGCTGGGAAGAATGATCACCGCTATCATTGATCAATATCCTCCTCTATAGAACCACCTGCATCCATTAAAGATGTAGCGCCCCCGGCAAAAGGGACGTTAGTACATGTCGAGTAGTACTAGTATGAAAACCAAACACCTAATCAAGAACATGGAAATACAACATGAATGTGATAAATCAAGGTGGCAATAGAATAGCATAGATGGCCATTGAAGCCAAAGCAAATTTATCAAGGGCTGCCAATAACATTTATAAATATTAAGACGAGATCCTCTGTAACCATCTTTACACAAAGCGGCCTCTCCGCCTTACCCCAATGTATGCGGGTAGCGGTGCAAGCACAATACCACAACTCTACTCAAACGGCCCTGCCGCCTCACCCCAGTGTATGCGGGTGGATGTGTAACCACAGTACCAAAACCTACACAAAGCGGCCCTACCACCTCACCCCAATATATACGGGTGGAGGTGTAACAACGATACCAATACGACACAAAGCGGCCATGCCGCCATATATATATATATATATATATATATATATATATATATATATATATATATATATATATATATATATATATATATATATATATGCAGGTGCTGGTGCAACAACAATACCAAAATCCCATACAAAGCGGCCTTGCCGCCTCACCCCAATATGTGCGAGTGGAGGTTTAATCCTAATCACAATCTCTACACAATTTGGCATAATAACTTTCATATGAAACACGACTTGGAGTTACAACATGTAGATACACAATCCATAGTTTGGAACACATCCTTATTAGTAGTACAACATAATAATAGCATTTGAAACACAAATTGAACATATGTCTTTGTCGCCAAGCTTATTCGGAATAATCGATTTGTAATAAACATCTTAGAACTTACAAGGGTAATGTGGGGTTCAATTCTTAAAGAAGCGTTTAGACAACATACCTCACTTGAGCTTCCTTACACTCTAAAATGTTCCGTAAATCTTAGCAACTTCAATCTATTTTAGAAATGTAACAAATTGAACAAAAATTAGGAAGACGATCATGGTTCTAGCTCATTTGAGCATTTTATCAAACACTGGGTGTGCATTAAGGTTTCAAGGCCCTTTTATGGTGGATTCCATCATCCCACAACCCATTATTTACTATTTTTAGCTCAACAATCTTCCTACACCCTTTGATAACACATGCATGCAAAATAAACAACTCCCATACCCATGAATTGTCTTGCTAATTACCCATCTTTAGTTAAAATTCGAAATTAAGGGCTAGGGTGTAGAATCTTACCTCTAGGATGAAGACCTAGTGAGTTTTCCTTGTAAATCTTCCAATATTTGAGCAAGAATTGAAGAACAAATTGTTGAAGATCACTCTCCCACTGTAGGGCACTCTCTCACTCTCAAAGTATCAGATTTTAGCTAAAAAAATGTTCCATTGCGTCTATTTAACGAAGTAGGGTCGGGATATAAAAACCCAAAAATGAAGCTCCGGAACGGGATTTTCAGTCGCATATGCGAACACATAATGCTTCTGCGGACCACAAAATGGGTCGCGAAAAGGCCCTCCGGAGCTGGGCAAAACTGACTGGGTTTGCGGTCACTATGTGGCCCGTAGACATGTCCAAGGCTGCCCCGTTACTGCTCCACTCTGTGGCCATTCTGCGGCCCACAGTGATTCTGCGGCCGCAAAGTGGACCGTAGAAATGCATTCTTCTGCCAAAAATTTCCTTTAAATCACCCATGCACCATTCCACCCAAAAAGAATCTCTACAATCATGAACACGTAAGTCTACCTCGGCACCACGAAATCTCAGGTTTTAGGTAAAATTTTATGGGGCCTTACACCCTAGACCCCGAGACCCATCCAAACATACTGAAAAGTACTAAAATACAATATGAACCTATTGGAAGCCTCAAATCACATTAATCAACATCAAAACCACGAATCGCACCCCAATTCAAGCCTAATGAAACTAATGGACTTCCAACTTCTAAAACTCATGCTGAATCACATCAAACCAACCCGGAATGACCTTAAAATTTTCACAAAAGTCCAAAAGGAGAAAACGGTCCTATTCCAACTCCCAGATCCAAAATCTGAACTCGGTATCAACAAAGTCAACTCTTGGTCAAGCCTATCGACCTTCCAAACCTTCCACTTTCCAACTTTCTCCAAAAGGTATCAAATCAACGTACAGACCTCCAAATCCAAATACGGCCAAGTCTAATATAACCATACGAAGCTATTGGAATCATAAAAATACCATTCCAGAGTCATCTACACAAAAGCCAAACTCCGATCAGCTTTTTCAACTTAAGATTTCAACCTTGGGACTAAATTTCCCAATACACTAAGAAACTTCTACGGAACCAATCCAACCACCCCGACAAGTCACATAACCATAAATGAACATAGAAGAGGCAATAAATAGGGAAACGAGACTATAATACACAAAATGATCGGCTGGTTCATTACAAGCAATCTCCTATATGCTCATCTAGAACTAACACCGAGATCTGAACAGGAATTGCAGAAGTATAGTATGAGTATAACCGACCCTATGTACTCTGTAATTGTAGATCCTAGCTTCGTTGAAGTAGTGACGATGATGTGACAAGATACTCACTATAAACCTGTACGAATAATAAATAAAAGAAAACAAAATTATAGAAAAAACGAATAAACTCAAAAGAACGAGACCCGAAGGTCAACTAAAAGAGGGCCCTAGAATAAAATCATCTCAAAATCTTCATATCACAGTACAGAAATAAAATACCACAGCTACAAACATTATAATTCATCATACTCCGTTGTGGTGTGCAAGCCAATCACAATATCATTTCACTATCTATTGCAGCATGAAACTCGTTCCCTCTATCAATTCATTTGCATTCTATTGCGGCGCGTGTCACGCCCCGACATCGGGGAGCATGGCCGATGCTCAATTGGGATACCTCGGTCAATCAAGCCTACTTGATGCTTTCTACCCGATCTTACCTATGAATAATGTGAAGATATGTACCATTCATTATACAATGAGATAATTTCATAGATGACACTAATTTCATTACCATTAGCTACTTCATTTATAATTCCCAAAATACATTACACATTCATAGTTTGAAGTGGAACATGTACAAATACAACATTTCTAGTTTGACTTTCCTAACACCAATATACAACCCACACTATGTCTACAGAGCCTCTAACGGATACAAAAGAGTACTATAATAGTGCCAGCAACAAGGCCCCAGCTATACCTAAAAACATTATACATAATGAACAAAAGGTACAAGACCCTGAAATGAAGAGGGGCTCACCAAGTCAGCTGGGAAGAGGGTGTACCACTATCATTGGTCAATGCCGCCTACTATAGAACCACCTGCATTCATTAAAGATGCAGCGCCCCCGACAAAAGGGACATTAGTACATATGGAATAGTACTAGTATGTAATACTAAACACCCTCTCGATAAATCGAGAGAAAGTACAAGGAGAAACAACATAATATCAATGAGAACCCCAAACAATATATACGCGTCAAGTTAAGATAAGGATAAATTTTCAAGTAAATAACAATATTTTAGGTTGGGAGATCTATAGTACCCATATACCACCGTGTTACTAACACGAAGTACGATCACGGCCCGAACGGCTAAGGCATCTCACCTAGAGACATCCAATCACAACACACCATGTGCGCGACACGGCATATGATCTCAGCCTGATTGGCTAAGCCGTCTCACCACAATGCCATGTGGGTCGACATCACTTTCCGCTAGCAATAATCTCATCCCATTTAGGGGAATAATCTCAACACATCAATCTCATCCCATTTAAGGGGAATAATCTCATCACATCAATACGGGGATTTTACCCCTCAATCACTCCTACACCGGCACGTGTAGTTTCGGGGTTAGGTTATTCCAACCTACCCTTCCTCGGTGACTAAACGATACTCCTAAAACATTTATTATAAAAAAGAGTTATAGTTCATTTCATAGTCTTTCACTCGTCTTTTCATTTTATTGGCACTAGTGGCCACAAGTGTACTTTCGTTCTTGGCACGTCGGCCGTATTTCATATTTCATACACACTCCTTTCACTTTCAGACATCATCATGTATTATCAACAATAAAGCATTTTTAATCAAGACTTTAAGTATACGTATGATCAATAAGAGTCTTAGGCACATTGAGTTTTATTCCACAATTTAGCGTTATAAGTTGCAACTGAAACATGATTGAAATCATAATATTCCGACACATTGATCACGTTTGAATACATTCCCGAAGGAGAATACAATATGATAGGAGCATTTGGCAAACATTTTTAGTATATATCTTTCAACACAAACTTATTCGGAGTAATCAAATTTAGAAGGAATAACTCGGAACATGAGAAATAAGAGCTTGGCCCATCATACTCAAAACTTAAGAGAAAATCGTGCGATTCGATTCTAAGAGAGAAGTTTAGCCAAATATCTCGCTTGAGATTTTCTTAAATTACTTCGATGTTCCGTAAAACCCTAGAAACTTCAATCTATCAGAGATACGACAAAATCGAACCATAATTAGGAAGAGGTCCATGGGTTCAGCCCATTTAAGCATTTCATCAAACACTATGTGTGAAAACTTAACTACAAGGTTCTTCTACAAGATTTCCTTCACCCCACAACCAATTCAACACCAAGAGTTTATCCATATTAGTTCAATGACCTCCCCACCATCCTATTGGTTCATGCATGCATCAATAACAACTCCCAAACCCAAGAATCACACTCCTCATTACCCAACTTCTGCCCAAACTCGAAATTGGAGACTAGGGTATGGAACCTTACCTCTTAGATAAAGACCTTGTGAGCTTTCCTTGTTGAATTTTAAGTCTTGAGCAAGAATTTGATGAACAAAGGGGGGTTGGGGCTTCCTTATCTCTCTCTAAGATACTCCCCTCTCTCTCTAAAATAGCCACTTAAACCAGCCCAAATGACCCCCAAAAATCATTTTATAAAAATGGGATCGGGTAAAATTTTCCCAAACTTAAGCCTATGAAACCGGGTCTGCGATCGCAGAACAGACCGCAAAACCAATATACGAGTTGCAAAGGAAACCGCAAAAATGGTCCCAAAACTATGCAGGCTTGGTCATGTATGCGGACGTTATGCAGCCCGCAGAATGGTTTTGCGGTCGCATAACGCGCTGCAAAAATCTCCCTCTGGAAATCTTCATGCTGAATCTGCAACGAATTATTCGGCTCACGAAATGATTATGCGATCGGATAATTGACCGCATAATGATCTTCAAAAAATTGGCTCAAGTTCTGTTGCATTCTACGGCCGATCTGTAGTCCACGAAGAGGTTCTGCGCTCGCATAGTGGACCACAGAAATGCCATGTTCTGCAAAAAAATTCTTTCAACTCCCCAACGTACTATACAACCCAAAAAGGCCGTAGCGTGGGTTCTAGGTGAAAGTTTACAGGGCCTTACATTCTCGCCCGCTTAGGATAATTAGTCCTCGAATGAGGTCAAAATCCACCATCGGCATCCAAAGTGACTCGGCTCTTAATTAGCAGTTCCATATTTGACTAACTCCCCAAATTTCCAGAAAATTTGGCAGAGTTTCCCCTATAACCGGGCCTATCCACCTATCAAAGAATCACATAAACCAATCCTAACAGCATAACCGCAGTACAACAATGTATCACAACATGAAAACAACATCAACCATGATGTCATAACTCTTATATTACCAAGAGGAACGTCCTTAACATAAACTGTACACGAGAAACATAATTCATAGAAAGTGATTCCACAGAAACAATTACATAGTTATTCAAACAAATGAGGGTACTTCTTCTTCATCTCTTCCTTGGCCTCCCAGGTGGCCTCATCAACCTGTTGGTTTTGCCATAGCACTTTCACAGAGGCAATATCTTTATTTTGCAACTTTCGGACTTGACTATCAAGAATGGCAATTGGAATCTCTTCATAAGTCAATTCTTTGCTAACCTCAATAGTCACAACCGAAACAATGAGTCTCGGGTCTCCAACTTCCTTCTTCAACATAGATACAAGAAACACCGGGTGCACCAACGACATCTTTGGTGGTAGCTCAAGCCTATAAGCGACCTGACCAATCCTCTGAATGATTCTGTATGGTTCGACATACCTCGGACTCAATTTCCCTTTCTTACCAAATTGCATTATACCCTTCATGGGGGAAACGTTCAAGAATACCCAATCATCCTCTTTGACCTCCAAATCCATACGTCGTACATCTGAATAGGACTTCTGACGACTCTAGGGTTTTCAACTGTTCCTTAATGATATTAACCTTCTTTATAGCCTGATGCACGAGGTCTGGCTCTATCGACTCCACTTCCCCAATCTCGAACCACCCAATGGGAGATCTACATCTCCTACTATATAGAGCCTCGAACACTGCCATGTGAATGCTAGCATGATAATTGTTGTTGTAGGCAAATTCTACGATTGGCAAATGATCATCCCAGCTACCCTTGAAGTCAAGAACACAAGCGCGCAACATATCCTCATGCGTCTAAATAGTCCACTCTGTCTGCCCGTCGGTCTGTGGTGGAAAGCTGTATTAAGATTCACCTGACTACCCAACCCTTGTTGAAATTTCTTCAAAAATTAGCTATGAACTGTGCCCTCCGATCATAGATGATAGAAATCGAAGTGCCATGCAACCTGACTATTTCCCTGATATACAACTGAGCATACTATTCTGCTATGTCGGTAGCCTTAACAGGTAAGAAGTGTGCTGATTTCGTGAGTCGATCCACAATCATCCAAATAGAGTCTAACTTGCGAGGTAGTCCTACCATAAAGTCCATATTGATCTCTCCCACTTCCACATTGAAATTTCTATGTTCTGTGCCAGCCCACCAGGTCTTTTGGTGTTCGACCTTCACTTGTTGACATTTGGACTTATTACCACAGAGTCCGCTACATTCCTCTTCATATCATCCCACCAGTAGACCTCCTTGAGACCACGGTACATATTTGTAGAGCCTGGGTGCACGGAATACCTGGAATTGTGAGCCTCGGTCATGATTCTTTCCCGGAGACCATCTATATTTGGAACACATAATCTCCCTTGGTACCTTAGTGTACCATCATCCGTGCTAAGAGAAAAAGCCATGGTCTTATGTTTATGAATCCTCTCATTCAACCGTACCAGCAACGGATCGTCGTATTGCTTCTCCTTGAATTCCACAACAAGCGATGATTTCGCCCTATTTTGCACAATCACCCCTTCTTCACTAGAGTCTGCAAGATAAACTCCCAAACTAGACAACCGATGAACTTCTTTGGCCAATGGCCTTTGATATGCCTCCAAGTGAGCCAAACTACCCATGGATTTCCAGCTAAGAGCATCTGTCACAACATTAACCTTCCCCGGATGATATAGAATATCGATGTCATAGTCCTTGAGTAACTCAAGCCATATTCTCTTCCTCGGATTCAATTCCTTCTATTTGAAAATATATTGAAGGCTTTTACGGTTCGTGAATATATCCACATGGTCCCCAAACAAACAATGACACCAAATTTTCAATGCAAAGACCACCGCCGCAAGCTCTCTATCATGTGTTGGATAGTTCTTCTCATGATTCTTGAGTTGCCTAGAAGCATAAGCGATCACCTTGCCATGTTGCATCAACACACACCCAAGTTCGATCCTAGAAGCATCACAATATACCATAAACCCATCTGTTCATCGATGAACACTATCACAAAGGAGTCGAGAAAAGGCTTGAAGACTTTCATAAGATCCATGAAAGTTGTCAGGGCATTTGTTAGCCCAAAAGACATTGCTAGAAATTCAAAGTTCTCATCCGGGTCCTGAAATCTGTTTTTAGAATGTCCTACTCCCTGATGTTCAATTGGTGATACCCTGAACTTAATCTTGGAAAAATACTTAGCACCCTACAATTGATCAAACAAGTCATCTATCCTTGGCAATGGGTACTTATTCTTGATCGTGACCTTCTTGAGCTGCCAATAGTCAATACACATCCCCAGTGACCTATATTTCTTCCTTACAAAGAGAACTAGTGCCCCAAGGCGACACACTCGGCCAGATGAAACCCTTCTCTAACAAATCCTTAAGTTGTTCCTTTAGTTCCTTCAATTCTGCCTATGCCATTCTGTTGGGTGGAATAGATATAGGCTCTATGTCGAGCATCACATAAATCCCAAAATCAATTTCCTTGTCTGGGCGGATCCCAGAGAGCTCATTAAGAAAGACCTCCGGAAATTCATTCACAACTGGCATGAACTCAAGTGTAGGTGCCTCAGCATTGGTGTCCGTAACCCGAACCAAATAGTCAATACACCCCTTGTTGATCATCTTCATGGCCTTAAGGTAAGAAATAAACCTACCCTTCAGCACCACATCATCCCCCTTCCATTCAATGACAGGCTCATTTGGCAATTCAAACCTAACGGTTTTGGTTCGATAGCCAAGCTTGGCAAAACATGAATAGAGCCAGTCCATTGAATCGCGCAGCGGACTCAACCTTAGGAAGAGTGGGCACTAATACTTTTACCCAATAGTGGTATCGGGGTCAATTTCCACAGGGAGCTAGAAAGGGAATTGGATATTTGCTTAGCCTAGAAATGCGTGTTTGATTCTAATTGATCTTCTATCATTTTTGGGTTTTTATGATTATCAACTACAATTTAACAACTACTAATTATAACTAAATTATGCTAAGATATTAATTCTAGGTTGTATGCAAGATAGAGAAAGGCACTAGGGTCGTGGCATTTACCTAGGTGGTCCTAACGGGTAGAGATTCCTAATACAAGAATGATGATTATGGGGCTTATGCTATAACCGTTGTACGATTGCACTCACTCTCACACCTCTCGGTAGAAAGAGTGATTTTGCCCAATTCACTCTCTCGAGACCAATTGGGTAGGCCAACAAGCCCAAGCAACTTAGGGTTCAAGTTGGGTAATTACTCTCTCGAGGTTTAACCCGTTAATTGGGACTACCATTCTCATGGGTCCATCCCAATTCCTTGTTGGGTTAATTTTGGAGTCATAGATACTCTTTCTCAAGAAGAGTCAAGACCCACTAAGCTAGACTTAGTGTTTGCAACCACCAAATCCTAGTTAAATCATAAAATTAACCCAAATAGCAAACACCCAACATCATTCAAGCATTAAACAATCACACCCATTAATTGCCCACACTAGGGTTGAGCCACAACCCTAGCTAATGGGTTTAGCTAGACATAATAGCAACATAAATTGAAGAAGTAGTAGATAAAATCAACATATTAATTAACTAGAATGTTAATCTACAAGAATCCACGATAAAACAAGATGAAAATGCCCAAAATAGGCTAAAACTTGAGTCTCACGAGTTCAGCAGCTATCTGATATCTAAAACTTAACCTAGAAATAATAAAATATTCTATTTATACTAGGCTAGAAAAACTGGACAAAAATACCCCTGCGGGGCTGGCGCGGACCGCGCAGAAATGCAGCGCGGCCGCGTAGGGGTCTTGGCCTTCGATCACTCACTTCTGAAGCTGGGGACGCGGACCGCACAAAGAGGTAGCACGGCCGCGCAGACTAATGGGCGCGGACCGCACAACAATGAAGCGCGACCGCGTGGACACCAGCGCTGACCGCGTAGAAAGGAGCGCTGACCGCGCATGGAAACCCTTGAAATGTATACTCTCTGAATCTCCTAGCGCGGCCGCGCAGCAAATCAGTGCACTCCGCGCTAGGTCCTCTTGTCCCCACTTCAATGATTTTTGACACTTGAGCAGGTTTCACTCCGTTTCGAGCCGATTTTTGACTTTTTTCATCTTGTCGCTCAAACTTGCAATCAAGCGCACTTTGTAAGCATTCTGGGTCTATTTTATGACAATTCATACATAAAGCATAGGCAAGTATGGGCATAAAACATGTTAAAATCATAGTTATCACCTACACCCACAAGGTACGACCACACAACATAACACACCACCCATAGGCCCTTAATAACACTCCTGATCATGATAGCTGCCCGAAATCAACCCAACACCGGCAATTAGCCTCATATCCGATAGAACTCTATTTCAAACCCCCATAACACTGATAATAATACAAGAAACACGAAAACCTCATAACTAAACACCCGAATCAACAAGTCACAACTAACACCACCGGGCACACACCCCGCAAGTTAAAACTCAAGAAGCACCGAACGAAATGACTGAATATGGAAAGAGAAACACATAAGGGAACTATCAAACAAGCCCGACAAGCACAATTTTTCTATCAGTACTAACCTACAAAACAATATAACAATAAAAGAATCAAAGCATATGAGCAAATCACAAGGATCTCATACTGATATAGCTTCCACCGTGGTACACAACCCGGTTCAAACACATCAAATCACATGAAATCGTGAGTGTCTCGTCCTCAACTCTGAATCACAAGTAGGGTATACATCAACTAGCTAGAACCTCTCACTAGATCAATTCCGTCAACAAAATTACAACACGTGCTGGCTCCCACACTGGTGGAGCATAAAATAAATCATAGCTCGTAGCCAAAGTACTCAGAAATCACATCAAGCCTACCGTAATGGACAATAGGAATTTACCACTAGTCTCATAACTCTCAATAAGGAATTGAAACAGACGATAGACATGGGCTATCACTCATAGAACCTCCCAAAAGGGCAACATATAACAGAGTGCAAATCATGAAACGCACTCCTAAGCGGAGCAGCAAATAGGGGAACTCGCCTCGATAGTAGAACTGTAATGAAATATGGATGGTTCTCCTCTATAACAAACCAAAATCATACCTGAATTACATCATCTGGCGCAGTAGCCTCAAGCCTACCATACGAAACGCATCAACGGGCGTCTCCCCCTCTTGGGTGCCCTCTACTCGCCTGAATACCCCACTGTGACACATCGGCACGAAGTCTGGGACAATCTCTCACCATATCGCTAGTATCTCCACACACAAAACAACCTGTTTGCTGACGTGGCTATGAGAACTGTACGGTACGGTACTTCGAGACCCATAAACATCTTAATCACTGCACGAAGCCTGAAGCACAAACTGAATTAGCTGGCCCACAAACCTCTACCATGTCGCACCCTGCCTCCGAAATAAGGACCAACAGATCTCTCTGGTCTACGAGCCCCTCTCGCATCCCTGAACTCTCTCCTACTCTCATTGGTCCTCTCACTCCCGGTCCCACATGCCCTATAACCGACGAGCAACCCCTACCACCTGTTGAAACAAAACATCTGACTCCAACTCCCGAGTCACGCTGAGCTGAATATCATGCCTGAGCCCCTCAATGAATCTACGGACTCGCTCTCTAACTGTAACGACCAAGGCAGGTGCAACTGGCCAAATCACTAATTTGACGGCATACCCTGGCCCAGCTATTCAAACTCTACGCGCCATGCATCCCGAAGGGACTGAGGTGCAAACTCTCTCATAAACTTCTCTGAAAACTGACCCCATGTAAGTGAAGTTGCATCGGCTGGGCTACCCAACTCATATACCCGCCACCACTGATAAGCTGCCCCCTGAAGCTGGAACGTAGTAAAAGCAACCCCACTCGTCTCAACAATTGTTACATCCCATGTTTTCGTACGTGGATTTACGCCACAAGTAAATTGATATAAGATCGGAAATGATAGGGGTGGGCATATATCAGGTAAAATCGATAACCCGAACCGTTAGTTCTTTATTGGGTTATCGGTATTGGGTTATTGGGTTAACGGTTCGGTAACAGGTTAAATTTTTTTTATTGGGTTATCGGTTCGGGCTCGGTTTGAATTTTTGTTATTGGGTAAAAACCGATAACCCAATAAGAATTAAGTAATTTACTAATTTACCCTTAAGTATATACTAGGGCTTATTTTCCTAATTCCCTCTTCAGTCTTCAGTCGTCTGTCTCTCATTTCTCATTCTTGTTTCCGCCGCAACCCCCAAGAGACAAGACGCAAGACTCACCACCAGTTCTCCGCCATACGCCAGTGCCTCACCAGTTCTCCGCCAGTCACGACGGCTCACCCCCTCACTCGTCAATCGCATCATGTAAGTTTTGGCTTAAGATTTTTCTGTTTGCTTCTTGTTAATTGTTTTGATTTTTTCTAACCTTCACATTACCCAGTAATATATATCAGGCTATCAATTATATATGTGAGTCTTGTAGTGGGCATCTTGTAGTGTTAAGTTATTTTTGAGAATGATCTTGTAGTATTTGGTATATCAGGTTTTTTCTTTGATTGGATTTGTTCGGGAAGGTTGTGAAAGTGTGAATCTGCGATGTCTTTACTGTGATTTTTCAGAGAGGTGTGGTGTCTTCTCTACTCATGTGAAATTGTCATTCCAAGAATGAGGGTGGTTCCACCACAATGGGTGATGTTGCTCTACCACTATTCTTGCAATTATTTTGACAGAGGAGCTAACTGTTTCATTTCATGTCCTTTGGCCTTTGCTTTGCTTTAGAGCTGGATCCCCCCCCCCCCTCCCAATCATTTGTATCTCCTGACATCAACATGTTGAATATGGTCTACTATTTTGTAATAGAACTAATATAATTTAATATGAACCAGAATAATCTTTAGATATTAATATTGACTCCTTACGGTTGCATCATGTGTCTACTTGGTGAACTGAACACCACAAAAAAAACTCACATGACTGCGTGTTGCTATTGTTGCCTCGCTGCTTGATTCCTTTTAAATTTAAACTCACAGTGACACAAACGGATGGCTGAAAATATGATGATTGATAAGGTGATTGGTGAAAGTGGAGCTTCTAATTCAAATGTGACATCACAATGTCAATCAGTTCAATCGGCATTAAAGAGACAAAGAAAAAAGAGGTCTCATGCATGGGAACATTTAGATAGTTGTGAGTTAAAACTTTGGTAAGTTAATTATTCATCTCATATAACACATGGTATGGTTACAAATATTACTGGACTTATCATTTTTTACTTTTTATGCTTAATAGGTGTAACCATGCCTCCACCCCTAGGTCTCAAGATCTCACCTGTTTGGAGTCACTATGAAAGGATTCAAGAAGGTGATGATGGATGGTGGAAAGTAAGATGTAGTCATTGTCATCTTGTATTATGTTACAATGTACGAGTAACTGGTACTAAGTCCTTAATGATGCATGTTGAGCGTTGTTTGGAACGCATTTTGGAGAAGCCTATTAGAATTGAGTAGTTGTTGTGTTATTTACTTGAATTTGAACTATTAGTACTATGTTTGGACTTTAGACTTGTTAATGTGTTTGAACCATTACTTTGGACTGTTTGTAATATTGAACTATTACTTTGGATGTGTAGCTGTTGGGAATTACAACTGTGTAGCTGAATGTTTCTGTTTAAGGTTTTTGTTTAAGATTTTGTTATTGTTTTCCTCTCGTCATGTTATTCACGTAATAGACAGGCTTTACACATTCAGGGGGTGTCTCCCCTGAAATAATGGAAGTGTGCTTTGATTCTTCTGCTGAAATTTATGGTTAGATGAGTAGCAATTTTTTTGATATTCAATTTGAGTTAACATAGGTGATTTTGTGCTATATGGTGTTGATCCATGGTGTGTATCAGTAGATACTGCACAGAAGTGGGAACGTGCTTTTGTTAAGAAACAACCAAAGTTGGCAGTTTACAGTTTACACGTTCTGGCAGTTTGATTTCTTTGTTTTATATATTGCAAATTTTTTTAGTTATTTTATCTTATCGGGTAAACCGATAACCGAACCGATAACGATATATAACCGATTAACTGATAACCGATAACCAATATCTTATCAGTTTGGTTATCGGGTTATGATATTTGTAAATCGATAACCGATAGGCAAAACCGATAATGTTCAAAACCGAACCGAACGGACCGATGCCCACCCCTAGGAAATGAGGTGTTATGTCTCGCATTTTCGTACGTTGAAGTTTCATCGTAAGTTAATCAACGTAAGTTCGGGAATGAGATTTATTTTGGGATTATAAGTACTACGCTATTTCAAACAAGTGATAAGTTAATTCGTGAAGGTGAGAGGGTAAGCGAATCGAAGAATATGAATTTCGTCGAAGTTTGTCATTTTGGGATAAAATACGGCCCGAGCTAAAATACTCAGTATTTATGGACTAGTGTCATACGAGGTACCACATGACCATGATAGTAAGGTGTATAAGGTATGTGAAAAGTGAATAGTATTTTAAGTAAGTGGAAATAATTTTCAATTATGTAGATAATGGGGCATTACCTAGTTAATTAATAACTAGTGGTAGATTAATTAAAAACTTTGAATAATGACCAAATCAAGAACGTGACAGCAAGGTAACTCTTAACCACATGAGTCTTAATCTATTTTGGTTAGGTGGCAACATGCCATACTAAATTCAAGATACCTCACCTTTCTTTATATTTTGTATACAATCAATACATTAGCACTCTTGCAATGAAAAAAAACAGAAACATTAGCATTGTTTCAATCAAAAAAACGTTAGCCTTTTTTTGTAATGGCTTTCAATAAAATTCTTTCTCAAAAAAACACTTCAATCAAATTACTACTTTGATAACGTAATTTCTTAACCAAAATCCGACGAAGTTTCTTAGCACAATTAGCAACGTGAGATTTTGCGATTTTAAGGGAATGCAGTGCAACCTTTTCCAAAAATATCAAACGGATTTTTCTCTACTACTCCAGGTATATTAAGGCTATCCCTTCTTTCTTTTTGACATGAGCCAAATAATACAAATAAAACGAGCAAAATATGCAACTTTCATAAATGACTATTCATAGAAATACTAGGGGTGTCTATATTCTTGATTTCACATGTGAATTATTATTATATCTTCTGTTCATGGGTCTCAGAAAAATACGTATTTGATAAAGTTTATCCGAAAAGCATATTGACTTTTATGGCATTCCGAAAAAATCTTATTAACGTATTTCTTATGCATTTCATGCATTTATACATGTACATTGACCCTTGACCAGATGGCGTTATATACGCGTATATATGTATATGGGATATGGGAAAAGGTTATGGCGTTATATACACACCACCACCTGATAAACTGGTATACGTTGATGATTTTGCCCACAGTGGTCGAGATGATATGATGGGATGCCCTCAGAGGCCTGATGATGTTATGAAATATGTACCTATGCACGACATGACATTCATACGCATAAGCATGACACTGTAACTATTTCATGAATTACAGAGTTATCCAGCCTTACAGGTTGAGTCATTTATTCTATATCTCTTCCATGTCTGTTATGTACTTATTTATGTGCCTCACATACTCGGTACATTATTCGTACTGACGTCCCTTTTGCCTGGGGACATTGCGTTTCATGCCTGCAGGTCCCGATAAACAGGTCGAGAGCCCTCCAAATAGGCTATCAGCTCAGCGGAAGATGTTGATGCGCTCCATTTGCTTCGGTGTTGCCTATTTAGTTAGTATGATTTAGACGTGTATTGTTTGGTTTTGCGAGACTCTACCTTTATGAAAATTATGTATTCTTAGAGGCTTGTAGCTAAATGTCATGTACGTAAAAGATTGTATGGCCTTGTCGGCCTATGTTCAGTATACGAGTGATTATTTTGGCCTTATAGGCCCGTATGTCTTATGTATAAGTTGGTATCGCATGTTGTATTCTACTTATCTCACGGCAACCTTCCGGCTCAGTTATCTATGATAGTATGACATGAAAGGATACGTTATGTTGGTACTTGGTTGAGTAAGGTACCGGGTGCCCGTCACGGCCCATCGGTTTGGGTCGTGACAAAAGTGGTATCAGAGCAGTTCTGTCCTAGGGAGTCTACAAGCCGTGTCTAGCAGAGTCTTGTTTGTGGGTGTGTCATGCACCACACTTATAAGTAGTAGGCTACAAGGTATTTAGGACTCTCACTCTTTCTTCTTACTCTAGATTGTGTGGTAGAGCTCAGTTGTAAGAATTTAAATTCCTAACTTCTATTTTATTCGTAATAAGACGATACCTACATCCAGAAAGACGGTTGGTAAAAGACATGGCTATGGAAGAGTTGAGTCAGAGGAACTCAATTTTTGCATCGTGCTTATGATGGATAAATATGAGGTATTCAGCAGATCATATGTATATAAGATGTGTAAGCCTCTTGATAAGGAGCCTTGAGGCAAGAATACCTATCCACCTTTATGGTGAAAGACAATGAGAGATTCATAAGATAAATACAAGTTTCAACAAGCAAGAGAAGCAAGATGAAGAAGGGTATGAGGTGCCCAGTTAATGAAGGTTAATAGTATTTACAATTTAGGTAGAGGAATATAAGCCTTTTGAGTTACATTCAACATTAATAGAGGTATGTACAGTTGGCTACATCGATCTTAGTTATGCCTATGGGAGCTAACAGATATGGTTCAAGAGAAAGACGGGATATCAGGATTTGGCTGGGTTAGAGTGACCCAAAATGGTGGATGAATTGTTTGCATTAGCTGACCTTTCTGAAGGATATTACAAAAGTGCTAATAGATATCCTTGTGAGACACCCAGATGGCGCACTCTAAAATAGTACAGCTAGATATGAGTACTATAAAGATAGACACTGGAAGCCTTGAAGGGATAAATATTACCTTAGTATGGCTCGCGCCCCTAGTAGAGCGAGAACGTTAAGCAACCCGAAAAAACACTGGATGGAGCAAAGGGGAGCTAAAAGCAAAAAAATGTCTTGTTCGAGTTTTCAGAATAAAGTGATAGGCATAAATATTAGCGGGAAATAAGAAAAGAGTGAATGAAGCATTATGAGTAAGATGTGATACATGGATGAAAACGGTAGATAAAAAAATGATAGATTGCAAAGTCAATAGTCAAGTGGAGGAAAATACAAGAGGTGACAGGCCTTGAGGAAACAAAACAGTATAGGCCATAAAGTCATATCCTCATTTCGAGAAATAAGTTTGTGACTCCAATGCGACTATCAGAAGGGAGAGTTAAACCCTAGAGTAATAGAAATCAGTATGGGCTGGTGAACAAGATAAACTAAACATGAATTAGGGACTGAATGATTTGATAATTGTCGACATCATGAGAATATTAGATTTCGTTCCAGCGATAATAGAATGGACAATAGAAGAAAATTCATGAGAAATTTAGAGGATTGTAATTCAGGAAGACGCTTCCCTAAAGCAAGTCATGTGAGTAAATTTAAGCTTAAGGGATTGTATGTGTCAGTTATACTAAATATCACCCTCGCGAGTAAGGAATTTTGTTATCCTTGGTACAAAAGAATTACCCCGAGGCGAGTAAGGGTCATCGACGATGTGAAAAGACACCAAAGATGAAGAAGTAAAACATCTATACGTAGATCATCATAGCACTAAATCTTAGTGCTCCCCTAAAGGGGGGAATATGGAATGACGTGACATTACGTCAGAATTAAGTGGTTCTAGTAATTATGGAATGGTAAAGGAAGAATGCGATAAAATGAAAAAGGGATGAGATTGCACTTATTCAAAGCCTACAGATATGCTACGATTCCAGAATATTATATAAGCACGACATCAAGAAAAGGAAGTAAGAGTTCTTGCCCGGGATGTTATTGATATATAAGGAGCTAGCGCGTGAGGTAAGTTAAGACAAAGGAAATAACCCAATAAAGATTACGCGGAATGTGGATATGAGGATGGGCCAACGAGTAGTTAGTAGTTGATTGAAGAAGAGGCTAGCTATGGCTAGACAAGAAAATACAGACAAAGCAGCAAATCGTGCAAGATAAACATAGGGAACCCCAATATAGGGAATTCAGCCTCACAATTATGACATTGTGATCCTTGAAAAATATCCATATAGGAGTTGGGGAAGTTAAAAAGGTACCGTATGAGTGTTACGGAAATAAAAAAAGTGCCACCGTGAAGACAATCAAAATATTAGTTCAGAAGTAACCCTAAGCACAAGGGCATGGAGATAAGTAACTACGGGTAATTATAGGCGAGGAAGAACATCAAAAATTCCGTCAAGCATACGATGTGATAAGCTCGCAGCTTTACAAGAGTCAGAAGGTCTTCCCTAAGTACTACAACAAAAACTAACTTAGGAAATAAGGAAGAAGGCTTCAACTTAAACATGGTAACTCGAAGGAGAAAAGAAATGGTCATGTAAAAATAGTCTCACTATAACATTGTATGCACGCTATACAAAAGTGGCACCTACCATGGCTAACGAACGGGAAGTAAAGTCAAAAGTAATATTTGAGATCATATGAGTTGCACAAAAATTTCGGCATGCATGAGAACACAGATAAGCTAAGTATGCACGCAACAAGGGGGCAAAAAGACCAGGAAAAGCAATTGCTTGCGTTTGAAGAAAGCTGAAATGGAACAAAAGGAATTATTCGATTAATGATCAGCCGTAGAAGACTCCGGTATAAGTTAAAAGAAGGAATTGGGTCTAGGTCATAGACAAAGGATTGAATCATTAGAAGATTGTATCATGGTTTTCCATAGCGTCCATGAAAGGCTAAAGTAATAACTAATACCATGAGCCGCAGATCGGAAGATAGCTTAAGCCTACACGAAGGTTGATTAAAGGGAAGAGGAAACTAAAGAGTTACATCAACTATGTAAATCAGGAGTCTGATTATTGGACCTAGAAAATTATAAAAATCGTGATCGAGAACATTGCAGGACCAGCCTTAATATTAGAGGTACAAGAGAGATAGTACAACAACCATAGTCTATAACAGCTCTACAATAAAGCCAGCTAGAAAAGTAACAGCCTCATAAGAAGTTAGTATGAAGCTCCCACCGGATTGTAGTATTATATTAAAGCTCCAAGTTGTGGATGTGAATCATACCTATGTAGAAGAGAGGTTATGAAAGAGATAGAAGATACGATACGAGATTTTAAGGTAAGTGAGGTAAAGGTGAACAACGTACGAGATACTTAGGTGCAGAAGGTTGTGAATAATCCATACATTAGATAGAAGGCTAGAAGCGTCGGGATTGAGTATCCAGGAATGATAGCGGTGTCATTAGTGGCATACCTTCCAGCCTATGGTTTCCAGGTATCAATAAGTCTAGTCAAGAGAGTAAAGAAGAGTTAGAGATGATGCGATGTCTCACTTGATATTCCAGAATAACACAAGGAAATCTATAGTGTAAGCAAGTTGAAGGAAGGTTGCAAGTAGTATAAATAAATATGTGTAGATCGCAAGCTAAAATATGGTAGAGCGATAAGGTTTTAGAAATACATGAGTAAGGATAAGGAAAGGCAAGTGAGAGGGTTACAAGAATAGATAAGTTATCGGGATTAAGCCCATGAAAACAGGAGAGCTAATGATTTCTCTAAGTTACAGAAAGCTCAGTATAGCCTAAATGAACTCAAAGGAGTCTAAGACTAAAAGCATTTAAAAGAAATGGAATGCTGCGCTGATAGTAAAATAAGGGTGTAATTGTGATAAATAAAGGATGATGTTTGGTCCTTCGATTGAGTAATGAGTTCATGAATTGTACAGGATTGAAATACCCCACATATGGCGAATCATATTAGGATGACTATGATATGAAATAGGGTTATGGAAGTACAGTATTGCCCCCAGGTGGATCAGGAAAATCACTTCAAATGTTCCACGATGTAACGTAAGCCCTAGTGGCAATATATTACGTAAGAAGTTTCAAGTTATCGGTGGTATATTATAGATTAAAATTGAGATGAATCAACAATGGATGGATAAAAGTTGCAAAGTAGGAGATGATATTGGGCCATCAGTCTTAAGATGAACAGTAATGAAGAAGCGTTAAAGGATTTAGCTTTATGCATATAGGGTAAGCAATGAGAGTAACCTGGAGTTCGGTAGCAGACCTTAGTAACGATAAATCAAAGTAAGAATTATGGCATAGTATGGCCTACTTAGATATAGTAAAGCTAATGATGTCCAGAGGGACAACTTGACATAATTTTGTATATATTCACAAAGTGAAGCCTAGAGATTGGCTAAAAGCCGGAGGAAAGAGAAGAGAAGAGTCGTATAGGCGCACATACAAAGTTAGAGTCGTAATGGCTACATGATAGAAGGTAGCAACAGTTACGAGATTAGAAGGATTCCGCTAGAAGTCGTGGTGTGAGAAAGAGGCTAAAAGGGGGGAATGCCCTAGCCTTTGGGATTCATTCACAGAACAGTCGCCTAGATGGCAAGAGGATTACTAAAGTATTCGCAAGAGCTATGGGTTATGAGAATGATAAGTGCATCAGTCAACATTTGAGGATGAATGTTCCAAATGGGGGAATGATGTTACACCCCATGTTTTTGTACGTGGAAGTATGCTACAAGTAAATTGATATAAGATCGGAAATGAGGTGTTACGTCCCGCATTTTGGTACGTTGAAGTTTCATCGTAAGTTAATCAACGTATGTTTGGGAATGAGATTTATTTTGGGATTATAAGTACTACGCTATTTCAAATAAGTAATAAGTTAATTTGTGAAGGTGAGAGGGTAAGCGAATCGAAGAATACGAATTTCATCAAAGTTTGTCATTTTGGGATAAAATACGGCCCGAGCTAAAATACTCGGTATTTATGGACTAGTGCCATACGAGGTACCACATGACCATGATAGTAAGGTGTATAAGGTATGTGAAAAGTGAGTAGTATTTTAAGTAAATGGGAATAATTCTCAATTATGTGAGTAATTGATTAATTATTGGATAATGGGACATTACCTAGTTGATTAATAACTAATGGTGGATTAATTAAAAACTTATGGATAATGACCAAATCAAGAACATGGCAGCAAGGTAACTCTTAACCACATGACTCTTGATCCATTTTGGTTAGGTGGCAACATGCCATACTAAATTTAAGATACCTCACCTTTCTTTATACTTTATATACAATCAATACATTAGCACTCTTGCAATGAAAAAAAAAAACAGAAACATTAGCATTCTTTCAATCGAAGAAAACGTTAGCCATATTTTGTAAAGGCTTTCAATAAAATTCTTTCTCAAAAAAACACTTCAGTCAAATTACTACTTTGATAACGTAATTTCTTAACCAAAATCCGACGAAGTTTCTTAGCACAATTAGCAACGTGAGATTTTGCGATTCTAAGGGAGTGCGGTGCAACCTTTACCAAGAATATCATACGAATTTTTCTCTACTACTCCAGGAATGTTAAGGATATGCCTTCTTTCTTTTTGGCATGATCCAAATAATACAAATGAAACGAGCAAAATACGCGACTTTCATAAATGACTCAATTCAGAGAAATACTAGGGGTGTCTATATTCTTGATTCCCCATGTGAATTATTATTATATCTTCTTTCCATGGGTTTTAGAAAAATACGTATTTGATAAAGTTTATCCGAAAAGCATATTGACTTTTATGGCAACCCGAGAAAATTTTATTAACGTATTTCTTATGCATTTCATGCATTTATACATGTACATTGACCCATGACCAGATGACGTCATATACCCGTATATATGTATATGGGATATGAGAAAAGGTTATGGCGTTATATACGCACCACCACCCGATCAGCTGGTATACGTTGATGATTTTGCCAACAGTGGGCGAGATGATATGATGGGATGCCCTCAGAGGCCTGATGATGTTATGAAACATGTACCTACGCACGACATGACATTCATACGCATATGCATGGCATTATAATTATTTCATGAATTACAGAGTTATCCAGACTTACTGGTTGAGTCATTTATTCTATATCTCTTCCATGTCTATTATGTACTTATTTATGTGCCCCACATACTCAGTACATTATTCGTACTGACGTCCCTTTTGCCTGGGGACGTTGCGTTTCATGCCCGCAGGTACCGGTAAACAGGTCGAGAGCCCTCCAAGTAGGATATCAGCTCAGCGGAGGATGTTGGTGCGCTCCATTTGCTTCGGAGTTGCCTGTTTGGTTAGTATGATTTAGACGTGTATTGCTTGGTATGGCGGGACTCTGTCCCGACCTTCATGAAAATTATATATTCTTAGAGGCTTGTAGACAAATGTCATGTACGTAAAAGATTGTAAGGCCTTGTCGGCCTATGTTCAGCATACGAGTGGTTATTTTGGCCTTATAGGCCCGTATGTCTTATGTATAAGTTGGTATCGCATGTTGTATTCTACTTATCTCACAGCAGCCTTCCGGCTCAGTTATCTATGATAGTATGAGATGAAATGATACGTTATGTTGGTACTCGATTGAGTAAGGTACCGGGTGCCCATCGCGGCCCTTCGGTTCGGGTCGTGATAAAATACCCATAGTGCGGAGAATGCGATGGCACTCCTCTATGAAACCCCGTGCGCTCTCTGAAGCCAAATCACTGAATGTAGGAGGGTCATATTCCTTGAATCTTGCAAATCTCAATTGCCCTCCCTCAGATGCTACTACCCTGACCATGGGCTGAACTGGATTCACAGGCTACATCACCATGACACCTAGAACCTGACCAACCTGAACTCGCTGCTCTGGAGTATGGGCGGTGGGAGTCTGAGCTCCTCCTCTGGTCTGTGAAATAGTTGGTGCAACCGGAATCAACCCCGCCTGAGCTAATGTGCCAAACATGCTCAGAAACTATGCTAAAGTCTCCGGAAGTCCAGGGGCAACAACAGGCTCCTCTGGTACCTGTCCCCCAACTGGAGTTACTGGCGGCTCCTCAATTGCTGCTCAAGTAGGTGCTCTAGTTGCGGACCCGGACCAGTGATTTGATGGTCCCATTGGGTAAATAGACCCGGACCCGTGATTTGACGGTCCCGGAGGGTTCGTAGAAAAATATGAGACTCGGGCATATGCCCGGAGTCGAATTCCGAGGTCGAGAGCCCGAGAAATGAATTTTTCTGTGAAATTGTTTTTTGGAAATTTATATGGAAATTTGAAATGGAAATGGAATAGAAAGCGTTGGTATCGGGCCCGTATTTTGGTTCCGGTACAGGTCTTATATGTGGTTTAAGCGCTTCCTGTGAAATTTGGTTGAAATCGGACGTCATTTGACGTGTTTCGGACCTAAATATCAAAATAATGAAAGTTTATGAAGTTTGAAGAAAAAGTGATGATTTTTGAGGTTTGATTCCTCGTTTATGATGTTAGTTTGGCGATTTGATCGCACGGTTAAGTTCGTAGGATGTTGTTGAGTTAGTGTGTGTGATTGGTTAGGAGCCCCGAGGGCTGGGGAGTGTTTTCGGAGGTGTTCGGGGTGGTTTTGAACTTAGTGAAATTGCAGAAAAAATCTGCACAGGTGCTCAGTAAATTCCTTCATCGCGTTCGAGATATCTCCTTCGCGTTCGCGAAGCTTCAGGTCCCTCTCTCCTTCGCGTTCGCATCCCTTCACCGCGATCGCGTAGAGTTATCGAGTTCTGAGGGCCCAACCCTCCTTCCTTCTTCGCGTTCGCGATGGCTGGACCGCGTTCGCGTAGGTCTCCAGCCCCTTCCCATCGCGTTCGCATACAGGCCAACGCGTTCGCGTCGGCCAAACCCCTTGGACCCCAGTTTTCCTTCTTCGCGTTCGCATACTACCCTTCGCGAACGCATATAGTAACAGCCAGCCTTCTCCGCGAACGCGACCCCTGTGTCGCGAATGCGTAGATTAAAACCCTTCAGTGAATTTTTCTTAAAAACAGAACACTTAACACGGGATTTCTTCATTATTTTCACACGAGCTTTTCTCCTTCACCCTCCATAGACAAGTTTGAAGAACCTCTTCCTCCATAACTTCATAGGTAAGTGTTCCTAACTTCATTCCCTCTTAATTTCTTCAACTAATCACTAATTTCCTAGCCTTAAATCATGAAATCAAAGTAGAAATTAGGGGTTTTGGGTAGAGTTAGGGTTTTGAGAATTTCGGGTGATCCAACCTCAATTTGGGGTCGAATCTTAGAACAAATTACATATTTGAACTCGTGGGGTTATGGGTGATTGGGTTTTGGTCCGAGCCTCGTGTTTGGACCATGTGGGCTCGGTGTCGAATTTTGGTATTTCTGGAAGAATGCTAGGAAATTCATTTCTAGGCTATGGGATTATGTTTTTGAGCCTTTATTGATATTATTGAATTAATTATGCCTAGATACAATTGTTTCGGAGTCGGATTGTAGAGGAAAGGCGGTATTTGAGAGTTGATTGCTATTCTCGGACCGAGGTAAGTGTTTGTTCTAACTTTGACTTGAGGGAATATGACTAGGATGTTATTTGCTAACTGCTAAATGTGGAGTACGGTGTATAGGCATGGTGACGGTTATCTATGCACCGGAGTCTAGCATGACCGTGAGTCTTAATTGTGTTTGACTCGGATTTTTGTGATACATCTTCCTTGTTTAATTGATAAGTTTCACATAATGTGAATGGTTGAGGAAGAATTGTGATTGGTATATTATTGGAGCGTTGGCTCGAACTGGAAATTGATAATTGAGAAAGAAGTGATTAAAAGAGGAAGTGTTGTGATTATTCCCTTGCCGGGACGCGTAGTCTATTATTGTTATTGCTCCCTTGCCGGGATTTAAGCATTATATGTATCCTCCCTTGCCGGGATATTTGGGCCGTTAGTTGTACCCTTGCCGGGTTAAATCGTTATGTTGTTGAATTTCCCTAATGGGGCCTCCTCTAGAAAGATTATATGTATTATTCATTATGAAATGGGATCGTGTGGCACGCCGTCCACTTATGAATTATGAAATGGGATCGTGTGGCACGCCGTCCACTTATGAATTATGAAATGGGATCGTGTGGTGCGCCGACCACTTATAAATATATACTATGGGATAGTGTGGCACGCCGACCACTTATATGAGTCACAATATTGATGTAGTTTCGTTGCTATATCCGTATATCTGTTTTCACTGAATTCCCCCGAGCATGCCCCTCCCCAGTTTTATTTGATGTTTTCTGTTGTTATTTCCGTTGCCTTTGTATATATATATATATATATATATATATATATATATATATATATATATTGTCACACCTCCTTTTTACATACCTACTTCGAAGGATAATGTATAAGGGAGTTTTTTCATTTAAAGTGACATTATTCGAAATGGGATTATGTATTTATTTTTAGAGTCGCCACTTGGGATAGGATTGGCTTTTGGTGTCCCAAGTCACCGATTTAATTTAAATCCCAAATCGAGGAAAAATTCGACTTCCCAATTGGAGTCTGCGAACCAGAAATTCTGAATAAGGAATTCTGTTGACCCGAGGGAAGGTGTTAGGCACCCCCGAATCCCGTGGTTCTAGCACGGTCGCTTAAATTATTATAAATGGCTAAAATCTAGTTTTATACATGTTCAATCCTATAGTGCAATTTTTAAAATTATTTACCGTTTTTAATTTATTTTTACGAAAATGAACGCCGTTTAAGAGCGTGTTTTCAGATCACGTCACATGAAATGCACCCGGATCCTCAACACCTCTTATTCAACGTTTTAGGATTTGGATTTGGGTCGCATGAAATGCACACCCGACTTTAGGAAGGTAATTTTATTAAAAGACGCGCCTAGAGCGACTAACGTGTTATCAACTTTATGGGGGCCATGGAAATTCGCTAAACGGCACGCCCAATTTCTAAAATATTTTAATATAGTATTTAATGAGGGCCCCGCAGTTTATATGTTTTGTTTGGCGAGGCTCGTCTCATTTAATTATTTTTTAAGGTCAATCTAAATCGAACTAGATTCTCTATTTGCATTGTGGTCTTTAAAGGGCTTGGCAATATGAAATTCGGGTTTCCAAATTCAAGTCCGGATTCAAATAAAAGGATAAAACCTTTTAATTTAAAACCGCCACCTAACTTGAAGACCTAAATTTTATGTTGCAAATTGAATAACCATATTCCTAATGTGAACTTTGGGCCCAGGACTGTACAGTGATTGGGGAATTTGGCCCAAAACTGCACTGTGAATTTGCCCAGTAGTCGAACCTCATCAATGCCCAATCGTGAAAATTATACAGGCCCAGGAGCAGCATTTAGTCCCATTCTGTCGTTTGATTAAGGAACCAGAGTCCAGTCTTAACGCCGATAGGACCGTAATTATCTCTGATTGTTCATTAGGCTTTCGACTCGTTTATTCACGCTTATTCTAAGGCAAATTCGTGACTACTGATTCAATTGCTGATTATATTCAGCAGTTGGATTGTCTAAAGAGTAATTACACAGGAGCCTATTAAAACTATAAAGGCTTATAAGTTCAGCACCTTACACATAGAACTAAGTCACGACAAACTTAGAGTTTACAAGCAATTCTAGGCTATTCACTCTGATATAAAAAAAACAGTCCCAGGCAGTCCGGATTATTACAACAGTGTTCATGTGAATACAACTTCAAAACAAATTTGATCAACATTAGCTAAATATACATCGCTAATATACTTCCAGTTGTAAATATACAAACAAAATCAGATGAACAAACGTGCCAAGGGGTAAACTCCATCTCATTTCACTTCCATTCCAAAGATTACATCAAGTAAGATTTAAAGCATGTACCTGGATTTGAATGAGCAAAGGAAGAGAGGTAAGTCACGCAGTATTAGGCAACAAGCAGCAGTAGAATTCAGCAGCTCGAAACAGATTCTCGATTCAAAAACAACAGCTTATAGCCCAGTGTAGAATCAACAGAAAATTAACACCACAAATGACTCACGATTTAGCTTTGAAGGTGATTTCTAAACCTTATCGAATAGCAAACAGACCAGGACAACTTGTTCGACTCCTAAGCTTATCAGAAATAAACTAGAAATCAGAACTGTGTAATGCAAAACTCGGAAATGGATCTGGAAATTAACTGCTGGAAACTTTTATGAAAAAATTTAGAGATCTCTGAACTTTTCAAGGAATTTTTTTCCCAGGATCTCCAACCTTGCTGCACAAGGCAATGTAGGTGCCTTTTATAGGCAAAACCTAAAGTTACCTTCAGATTTTAGTTTTCTTTTTAGTCCCTCCCTCATTTAGTTTTTTTAGTCCCTCATTTTTAAGACTTATTACCCAAGTAACAACACTTATTTTATTAAAACTACACTAAAGTCTATTCTAGAAGGTCCTACACCTATTGCAATTCCTACACTACCCTTCCCCTATTTTTACAATTACTATTCCTAATAAAACTACCCTTTTCTATGCCCAGATTACCCTTTAATTGTACCATAATTACTGAACCATACCAAACTAAAACTAAACCTCAGAACTTGGTTATATCACTGACTATGGTTAACTTAACATAGGCCTGGCAGTGTTCAACAGAACTAGACTTATTTTAACATCCTGAATTAATCCATATTGGTTTCAATTAACGAACTATTTGGACAAATAACAATCAAACAAGAATCATATCAACACTCGAAAACAGGGGTCATGCTGAATCAGAATCAATTCTGAGAAGGCTAAGAGAAAATCAAAACTAAAGAACAAACAGAAAATCAGATAATACCTAAAAAAGTAAAGCAAAAACAGTAAAAGAGAGGTATAAGAAGAAAACTTACACGACTCTGCAATCGAACTCAATCGCCCTCGAACTTGATCCCCAAATGATGTTATTTGCCTATTCTTTGTCAAAAATAGGCAAATATCATCATGTAAGGATCAACTACTCAATGAAACCTCAAAACCCCCATCCGGAACCCTAGACCTAAGATTCGAGCAATTCCGGTTAGATTTGAGAAAAATTAGCTTGAGATTCGGGGATAGGAGGGTAAGGAGAGTCTAGGGTGTAATTTGGGCGGAATTTGGGGGGCGGCGCCGCCGTACACGGCGGAGGCGGCGTCTAGGTTTTCCTTTATTCGAAGAGTTAGAGGGGGATTTGAGAGAAACCATGCGTGGATTCGTAAAGAGGAGGTTGAGGGGAAACAGGGGTGTATTTTTGGCGTTATTTGGGGCAACGCCGCCGGCGGAGGCGATTTCCGGCCGGCGGCGAGTGGCGGCGGACGGTGGCAAGGGGGTGGAGATACGGCGGGGCTGCGGTGTGACGATTTCCGGTGAGATATGAGGGTGGGGTGCGAGAGAGATGAATGAGGGGGTAGGGGGGGTGTGTTTTGGACATATATATATTAATTAAACCCAGCTTCGGAACCGTTCGATCAAGGAACCTCGACGGTCCTGATTGAACGAGTCCAAACGACGTCGTTTCAAGTAGACTGGGGAATTGGACCGGGTGAGGTTGGACGGGTCTGGGACGGGTCAGTGCCTATTTTGTTTGGGCTCAGCCATTTGGGCTCATTTTTCTTAATTTTATAAAAATGCTAAAACAAAACAAAGACTCAATTAAACTATTTAAACTTCCTAAAATTACTTAAAAACTCTATTTAGAAATAAAACGCAACAATTAACAATTAAGAATGCAACAAGACTATTTTTTTTTTTTTAGCAATTTTTCTTTAAACTTTATTCTAAATCTAATTAATACCTAATTAATACTAAAAATTGTGGAATTAAAATCCCTAAATGCATGTGCATATTTTTCTGTATTTTCATATGAAAAATGCAACCAATTAACACAAAAATTCAAACAAAAATTCACAAAAATTGTAAAGAAATCAATTATTTGAAACTTTTGGAATTAATTTGCTTAGGGCAAAAATCACGTGCTCACAACTGCCCCTCTTTGCCCGGAAACACGAAGGGTTTTCGTGCAAAGACAAGTGAGCGGAAATAAGCGATTTTTGCCAGTTCGCATATTCCGTGTGAAGCATCTTAAAAGAGTTGACCGCACCCTGCTTCTGAGGTTGCCTACATATCCTTGGCTAAACAGGAATCAGGTCAGTGTAGTTTCTCTGGGCCTCATTCATAGTCTTGCTAGCATAATACACAGGATGGAACATTTTGTTGATTCTTTGGCCTAGCACGCCCCAACCGCTACATCACTCGCATCGCACATAAGTTCAAAAGGCAAATCCCAATTAGGTGCGGTGATTATAGGAGTTGTTGTCAACTTGTGTTTCAATAGCTCAAAAGACTCCATGCACTTCTCATCAAAAATAAACTTGACATCCTTCTCTAACAACTTGCAAAGCGGGTTCACAATTTTTGAAAAATCTTTAATGAATCGCCGGTAGAACCCGGCATGACCAAGAAAACTCCTCACCCCTTTGACAGAAGTAGGGGGAGGGAGCCTTGAGATAACCTCTATTTTTGCCTTATCAACTTCAATTCCTTGCCTTGAGATTTTGTGACCCAATACAATTCCCTCTTGCACCATAAAGTGACATTTCTCCCAGTTGAGCACAAGGTTGGTTTCTTCACATCTTGCCAAAACCCTATCCAAGTTCACCAAACATTCTTCAAATGAATCTCCCACCACACTGAAGTCGTCCATGAATACCTCCAAGATATCCTCCACCATGTCGGTGAAAATTGCCATCATACATCTTTGGAAGGTCGCTGGGGCATTACATAGTCCGAATGGCATTCTCGAGAAAGCGAACGTGCCATAAGGACATGTAAAGGTTGTCTTCTCCTGATCCTCTGGGGCAATGAGAATTTGATTATACCCCGAGTAGCCATCTAGAAAACAATAAAAGGCCCGGCCCGCAAGACGATCAAGCATTTGGTCCAAGAATGGTAGTGGGAAATGATCTTTTCTTGTCACCTTGTTCAGCTTTCTATAGTCCATACACACTCTCCAACCCGTAACTGTCCGAGTAGGAATCAACTCATTGTTGGCATTGGTCACTACCGTCATTCCACCCTTCTTTGGCACACATTGGACCGGAGAGGTCCATGAACTGTCCGAGATCGGGTAAACCACACTGGCGTCAAGCCACTTGATAACCTCCTTCTTTACCACTTCTTGCATCACCTTATTGAGTCTCCTTTGATGTTCAAGAGATGGCCGTGCATCCTCCTCCAAAATGATCTTATGCATGCAAAATGCGGGGCTTATTCCCCTGATGTCCGCCAAAGTCCATCCTATTGCCCTTTTTCGCTTTTGGAGCACCTCCACAGTGGCCTCAACCTGCAAGTTAGTAAGGCAAGAAGAAAGAATAACTGGAAAAGTAGAATTAGAGCCCAAGAATTCATACCTGAGGTGTAGAGGAAGTGGTTTTAACTCCAACACCGGTGGCTCCTCAATTGATGGCTTGGTTGGCGGAGTTTTGCGATTTTCAAGATCCAAAGATAGTTTCCTAGGCTCATATGAATATGAACCCATTCCATGCAATGCATTCACGCACTCCACTCTACCGGCATCTTCATTGGCATCCATGTTAAGAAGCACGGCTTCAAGAGGATCTTCAACATTGATCAAGGCACTTGTATCATCTACTATCACCGCCGTGACAAGGTCCACAAATGAACACACCTCCGTACTATTGGGTTGCCTCATTGATTTGCACACATGAAATACCACCTTCTCATCTCCCACGCGGAATCTTAACTCCCCTGCTTCCACATCAACCAATGCCTTCCCCGTAGCTAGGAAAGGTCTTCCAAGAATGATAGGCACTTCGAAATCCACTTCGCAATCCAATATGACAAAGTCGGCCGGCAATATGAATTTGTCCACCCGGACAAGCAGATCATCGATTATACCTAGAGGCCTCTTCATCAACCGGTCCGCCATTTGAAGTCTCATGGAGGTTGGCCTAGGTTGCCCAGTTCCCAAAGTCTTGAAGACTGAGTATGGCATCAGATTAATGCTAGCCCCCAAGTCACATAGGGCCTTAGCAAAGTCCGCACTTCCGATAGTGCAAGGAATAGTAAAAGCTCCAGGGTCCTCAAGTTTCGGGGCCATAGAATGCACAATCGCACTAACTTGGTGCATCATCTTTATTGTTTCACACTCCATAGAACGCTTCTTGGTGACTAAATCCTTCATAATTTTGCATACCCAGGCATTTGTTCAAGTGCCTCTACTAAAGGAACATTGATTGTGAGGCTCTTCATCATGTCTATGAATTTCTTGAACTAATTGTCGTTCTTTTGCTTTGCTAACCGCTGAGGATATGGTGGAGGTGGTCTAGGAAAGGGTGCCTTTTCCTTGGGCACCGCCGGCTCGGGTATATCAATAATGTGTTCCCTAGACGGATTCACGGTATCTTGAGTCTCTACCCCGGCCTCATCATCAATATCAATCCGCACATCATTTGTCACTATTGGTTCCACCACATTGTCAACATTCAAAGGTGCATCATCATCATGCAACTCAATTTCATCATTCACAACTTGATTATCCACCGAGGCATGCACATCACCGCCTCTTCCACTCCTAGTTGTAACCGCCATAACATGATTGTTACCCCCCTTCGGGTTCACTACCGTATCACTCGGTAGCGCACCTTTTGGTCGGGTATTTAAAGCTTGAGAGATTTGTCCTATTTGCACCTCTAGGTTCCGGATAGATGTGTTATGCGAAGCCAATTGTGCGTCAGAATCTTGGTTCTTTTTCATCATCTGCTCGAACATCATTTCTATCCGTCCCATATCACTTCCAGAAAAACTAGGCCCTTGTGACTGAAAGGGGGTGGATTGTTTGGTTGTTGGAACATGGGGGGCCTTTGAAAGCTTTGCCCCCTACCACCATTATTCCACCCTCCTTGATTGCTATTGTTGTTGTTCCATTTGTTGTTGTTCCAATTGTTGTTGTTCCCGTTCCAATTGCCTTGGTTATTACCTTGATTACCCCAATTGTTGTTCTGATTGTTATTGTTCCAATTGTTGCCACCTTGTTGTTGATTATTGTTATTCCAATTGCCGCCTCCTTGTTGATTGCCCCAATTGCCTTGGGGGCGCCATTGTTGATTCCCTTGATTTCCTCTATTTCCTTGGTAGTTATTGACATATTGGCATTCCTCACTTTGATCATCAAAACACTCGTTCGAATAACCACCACCATCATTGTCGTTGTCAAACTGCTCACCGTTACCTTGAGGTTGTTGTTGCCCTCTTTGCCTCCTTTTTAGCATAGAAACATTCTCCATTGCATTGACTTGGCGCGGGTTTTGTACTTGTTGCAATTGCGCCTTCGCCAACTGATTCATTGTTGTTTTAAGTTCGGCAATAGCTTGGCCATGATCACTCAACTCCTTGTGCAAATGGATGACCGTGGGGTCACCTTGGGTACATTCGCTCGGCTTTGCCATGCCGAAGAGGTGTCCGCCATTTCATCAAGTACGTCACATGCCTCTTGGAAAGAAAGTTTCATAAAGTTCCCACCGGCCAATTGGTTCACGATGCATTGATTTGTGGTGTTGATGCCCCTATAGAAAGTCTGCTGGATCATCGCCTCAGTCATGTCGTTATTAGGGCACTCCTTCACCATTGTTCTATATCGCTCCCAGATCTCATGCAATGGCTCCGTTGGCATTTGCTTAAAGGCTAGAATCTCGTCCCGAAGAGCCGCCATATGACTTGGAGAAAAGAACTTGGCAATAAATTTGTCCGCCAATTCATCCCATGTGGTGATAGAATGATTTGGTAACCTTTCTAACCAGTCCAACGCTTTGCCCCGAAGAGAAAACGGGAAAAGCCTCAATCTCAACGCATCCTCTGATACGTTGGTTTGTTTGCTGCCCCAGCAAGTATCTGCGAACCCCTTCGAGTGCTTGTATGCATTTTGGTCGGAGGTGCCCGTAAAATATCCCCTTTGCTCGAGCAAGGTCAAGATGACATTTGTGATTTGGAAGTTCCCCGCCCGGATTCGGGGAGGAACGATGGCACTCGCGTACCTTTGATTAGGAAGAACTCTTGGGACCGCTCTTGGCGGTGGCGGAGGAGGGTCTGGAATAGGATTGTGTCATGTACATTAGCATTGGCATTTCGACCTCGTCGTGGTACTTGAGGTACCGGAAGCTCATCTTGCTCAACATCTTCAACCTCCTCCCCCGCCAAGGCATTGCCAAGAGGGTCATTTCCGTTTAGAGCCATGTGTACCTGATGGATCAACACAAATAAAGTTAGTAAAAAGAAGGAAAGAGAAGCAAAACACAAAACTAGCTACACAAATAGTCAACACCGTAAGCTCCCCGGCAACGGCGCCAAAAAGTGATTAGCTCGCAGCGGACTCAACCTTAGGAAGAGTGGGCGCTAATACTTTTACCCAATAGTGGTATCGGGGTCAATTTCCACAGGGAGCTAGAAAGGGAGTTGGATATTTGCTTAGCCTAGAAATGCGTGTTTGCTTCTAATTGATCTTCTATCATTTTTGGGTTTTTATGATTATCAACTACAATTTAACAACTACTAATTATAACTAAATTATGCTAAGATATTAATTCTAGGTTGTATGCAAGATAGAGAAAGGCACTAGGGTCGTGGCATTTACCTAGGTGGTCAACTAACGGGTAGAGATTCCTAATACAAGAATGATGGTTATGGGGCTTATGCTATAACTGTTGCACGATTGCACTCACTCTCACACCTCTCGGTAGAAAGAGTGATTTTACCCAATTGACTCTCTCGAGACCAATTGGGTAGGCCAACAAGCCCAAGCAACTTAGGGTTCAAGTTGGGTAATTACTCTCTCGAGGTTTTACCCGTTAATTGGGACTACCATTCTCATGGGTCCATCCCAATTCCTTGTTGGGTCAATTTTGAAGTCATAGACACTCTTTCTCAAGAAGAGTCAAGACCCACTAAGCTAGACTTAGTGTTTGCAACCACCAAATCCTAGTTAAATCATAAAATTAACCCAAATAGCAAACACCCAACATCATTCAAGCATTAAACAATCACACCTATTAATTGCCCACACTAGGGTTGAGCCACAACCCTAGCTAATGGGTTTAGCTAGACATAATAGCAACAGAAATTGAAGAAGTAGTAGATAAAATCAACATATTAATTAACTAGAATGTTAATCTACAAGAATCCACGATAAAACAAGATGAAAATGCCCAAAATAGGCTAAAACTTGAGTCTCACGAGTGCTGCTGCTATCTGATATCTAAAACTTAACCTAGAAATAATAAAATATTCTATTTATACTAGGCTAGAAAAACTGGACAAAAATACCCCTGCGGGGCTGGCGCGGACTGCGCAGAAATGCAGCGCGGCCGCGTAGGGGTCTTGGCCTTCGATCACTCACTTCTGAAGCTGGGGACGCAGACCGCACAAAGAGGTAGCGCGGCCGTGCAGGCTAATGGGCGCGGACCGCACAACAATGAAGCGCGACCGCGTGGACACCAGCGCTGACCGCGTAGATAGGAGCGCTGACCGCGCATGGAAACCCCTGAAATGGATGCTCTCTGAATCTCCTAGCGCGGTCGCGCAGCAAATCAGTGCGGTCCGCGCTAGGTCCTCTTGTCCCCACTTCAATGATTTTTGACACTTGAGCAGGTTTCACTCCGTTTCGAGCCGATTTTTGACTTTTGTCATCTTGTCGCTCAAACCTGCAATCAAGTGCACTTTGTAAGCATTCTGGGTCTATTTTATGACAATTCATACATAAAGCATAGGCAAGTATGGGCATAAAACGTGTTAAAATCACAGTTATCATCCATCCTCATTATTACATCAAAATCAATCATCCATTATTCAATGAGATCGGGCATGGTGTCCCGACTATGCACCATGAAAACACAATCCCTATAAACCCGCTCGACCACAATAGACTCAACAACTGGAGTAGATACAGATAACGGCTCATGAAGCTGTGCTGGTTCTATCCCGAATTCCAGAGCAACATAAGGAGTGACATAGGACAAAGTGGATCCCGAATCAATAAGAGCATATACATAATGAGACTGGACAGTCAAAATACATGTGACAACATCTGGAGAAGCCTCAAAAATCTTCATGCTGAATCTGCGATGAATTATGCAACCCGTGAAATGATTATGCGGTCGCATAATGGACCGCATAATGATCTTCAAAAATTGGCTCAAGTTTTGTTGCATTTTGTGGCAGATCTGCGGTCTACGAAGAGGTTTTGTGGTCGCATATTGGACCGCAGAAATGCCATGTTCTGCAAAAAAAGTTCTTTCAACTCTCTGACGTACTGTACAACCCAAAAAGTCAGTACTTCGGTGAAAATTTCTACAATCCTCAAACACATTAGCCTACCCCGACGCCATGAAACCCCGGGTTTTAGGTGAAATTTTACGGTGCCTTACAAAGCGCAACCCCTTCCCAGCATCAATTCACTATCATTAGCAACTCAATACAACCAATTTCAAAATTCCAACACAAGAGGTACTAAAGCATACAAACCACCAAGGAACCATGAGCACAATAGTGAACAACAAACATCTCGTATTCACAAACCTCAACGAGTCATTAAAACAAGAATAGGCCAAGTGCTCATGCAGTCGGATATGGCATAACAAAGTGCAACAAGTAAGGTAAAGATAATAAAGACACGTAAATGCATGAAATAATGAAGATATACGATTAATACAGGTAGGAACATATAGCAGGTAAGCAGATATTGACCGAGGAATGAATAAACCAAAACAGGTAACAAATATATGATAGATAACATTAAGGCATGAAGAACACGTAGGAATATGTAGCAATCAAAGCATGTAACAAGATAATACATGGAATAAATGATGTCATTAATGTAAATAGCCCAACCCGCAAGCTTTATCCCATGACAACGCATATACACCCATCATCTTGCATATACACTGTCCCCACAGATAATTCACGTAGCAAATAGACCAAACAAGTCCTAATTCCCTCAAGTGAAAGTTAAAATACGACACTTACCTCTTTACGCAACCAAATCAATAATCAACCACGACTTTTCCTTTAGAACAAGCCTCCAAACCAACCACAATGAAAAAGATTCAATCTTTAACTAAATTGAAAAAGTCAACAAAAGTCAACCCCGGGCCCATGTCATGACCCAAATCCCAAGATAGGCCGTGATGGGACCCTATGTCATTGTTAGGCAAGCCAACCATGAAATCAATACGCTAATACATAATCTACATGCATCTCGATATAACTAATGAAATAAATAACTGAAATCGTTCATTTTCATAAGAAAGTGCCGATGTTATTAAATTAACTGTTCGAATGTGGTAAAAATATAGACCAAGAAAAAAATCTAAATATCCAAAATCTGGTGTAACAAGGGCTTGAGCATCTACTGAAAAGTAAAATAATAATACAATATCTGTCTGGAATATAAAATAGGCAACATATAGTAAATGAATAAGATGGGGAATCTGTGTGTTGCGGATTGTACATGGAATACAACACACAACAAAGTCTCCTCAGCAGCTGTGCCTATGTACCAAGATTACCATCAAATGTACCTGTCTCAGTACCTGCACAATCAGTGTAGAATTGTAGCATGAGAATGTAAATCATTGCGTACCTAGTAAGTATCTAGCCTAACCCCGAAAAAGTAGTGACGAGGGGTCGACATCAACACTTACTAGTGGTCCTATAAATCAGGTATAGAAATAAACAGGTATGAGGCATAACATGTAAAAGCAAGAAACAGATATATATATATATATATATATATATATATATATATATATATATATATATATATATATATATATATATATGTGCATAGCGCGATCCTCGACAAAAAAATTAAAAAAGAAGTCTTCAATAATCGGATATTACCTCGACAGGATACATAATGGTCAACATCAGATAGAGTGTCACATCTCAAGTCAGGAAAACTCATAGGTACTGAGATTCTTATCAAATATTACGTTAGATTCAACCGAGGCGAGTGTCCTGATCCCATAAGAGTAATGGCACGATTTTCAGTCGTGGCGTACAACTCGATCCCATAATAGTACTACTGAGGTTGTTCAGCCCGGTCCCATAATAATAGTGTACAATGTCGAGGGTCGACCGGCACAAACCATAGATGCATCTCATAATACTACTGAGGTCATACGACTCGATCCATGATAGTACTGATGGGTTGTTCAGCCCGATCCCATAGAAAAGTTAAAACTTGACGGCTCACTATCCCCACTCATGAATATATATGTGAGTTATGAAATATAACATACTTTTCTGACAATTTCTATCATGACCCAAACTGGAGGGCCATGACTGGCACCCAAGCCATACCTGCTGAGCACCAACGTACATTTTATCTAACCATTCTAATTATCTATAAGGGCCGATGAGATCAACATAAATGATAGACATGAATTATGAACAACCAACAATGACAAATAATGGAATGAACATACATAACATGGGACGACAAGGCTGTCATGAAGCTATATATGAGGTACAAGCTAACAAGCTGCCATGAGAGACTATACAACAAAAATTAGCCAACAAGGCAATCTAAACAATACATGCGTCCACACCTATCTATGAGCCTCTAAAGGAACATAAGTGCTGCAACATTCCCAGAACAAGGCCCCGACATACCGATAATGTCTATAACAAAAGTGCATACCAAGACCACGGCAAGTCCAGAAGGGATCTCGCCAATAACCGCTGAATTGGGCAGCCTACTATGGTGGGGGAACTTCGCCTACCTATCTATCAGGACCTACATCACGACATAAAACATACGCAAATAAAATGGACGTCAATACAAATAAAGTACTGAGTATGTAAGGCAGAAAAGCATAAATAAGAACAATAATGTAGACAGGGATAGAGAATATACAACCTGTAAAACATGACTACCTCTGAGGGCTACTGAGATGAAATGCATGATACATATATATGTACATAAACTTTTAAACATGTATGCCTCTGTGGGCATCATCATCATCATATCGCACCCGGCCATAATAGGCTCGGTAAACATATCCGGCCATCATAAGGCTCGGTAAAATCGTACCCAGCCACGTGGAGCTCGGTAAAACCCAACTGATCAGTGGTTGCACAATAGGTGTCGTACCCGGCTGACTATAGCACGACTCAGTAGAATGAAATAGGTACATATATATAATGTATGCTAGACTCGTTGGAATTACATTCTGAACCTTTCGGAGTGACGTAAGGTCAGTATCCTCCGTACATGTTATTAGGAATAACTCTTCATCAAGAATCAGGAAGTACCAACAATATTGATAACATAAGAATAAGAGAAGTAACATCAACATCAGTCATTCTATACGAAGGGAAACAATGTAAGTACTGCTAGCTTCTAAGAGTGGAATATCTTTGGAAACTCGTTCATTACATTATGTACCATATGCGTCATGCAAAAGAAGGAAAGGAATAGCCTCACATACCTTGTATATACTGCCAGACCTCAAGATATGCAAATGTAATGACTCCTTAGTCTACAATAAGAGAAATGATACTATCGTTATCGATTAAGCGTCGTAACTATTATACATCGACCGCAACCTATTTTATGATGAAACGGACAACACCTTCCCTATTTATATGACTTCCCAAAAGTCTAAAAAATCACCAAACAGCCCAAAAAACATCAATAATAATCATATTAAGCCTCCCAAAACAGTCCACCAACCAACGACATTACTAACAAGCCTTTCGATAGATATCTCACAAGTTATAGCTTCAACGACTTAGCCGCAACTTGGATAATCTTAAATAAATATAGAGTAAGAGGTTACCTACCTTTAAACAGATAGACCAATTCCAATTTTACCTTAATTCACCATAAAATATCCTTCCAATGCTGCCACAAGAACAAGGAAGCGAAACTAGCAATCAATTAGGGTTTTTCGGCACTAGAATCACTTTAGAAGACTTGAAATTTCCTAGGGTTGATATTAAAAACTTGAGGAAGTATTTTACAGAACATAAACCACTTAAAACAACCTTCCACACGAGCTGGAACCACACAAAAATTGGCAAAAACAAGAAGAACAAGAAACTTACTAGCGCCACGGTATTCTCGATACTTGGTTTGTGTTGTTTGCCCTTTGTTTGGGTCTTGGATCATGAGAGAACCTTGAGAGAGTATTTTTAGGTGTCTAGGGTCTGAAGAGAATGAAAAATAATGAGTTAAAATGGGGTTAAGCCATCTCATATATATATTAATATATCTCAACCGCCTATGTGGGCCCCATGGAGAGCAGCGTGCATAGTTTGGCAAAAATGTGAATATCTCTCTACTCTGATGTTATAATGATGAACGGCTTAATGTGTTGAAAACTAGACTTATAGATCTTAAATTTGGCTGGTAGATCACCCCGTAATTCCAAGTAAATTGGGAGAAAAGCTTAGTAACATTTGACCTAAACTTTAAGTAAAATTATGAACGTAAGTTGCGACAACTTTTCTCGACTTTTGTTCATAACTCGTTTGACATCAAGACTTATGATACGGATATTATATGATTAAAATACCTCAAAACAAATATTAAGAACCTCTAGTTTTACCCGAAAATATGGGTTACAACGTCCTTAATTTGTTTAACTTTTAATACTTGTTAACCACTCTTATACACCCTTGTATCATTTAAGACCTATAGGATTAACTTCTTATTATCTCAAAGATAATATCTACTCCGATTTACGTCGACTAACTTACGGCGTGATCTGATTTACGTGAATATGGATTGTAATTCTCCCCCCTTAGGAACATCCGTCCTCGAATGTAAGAGTTTATTGGGAGTCTAACTCAACGTGGATTCCAACGGAAATTTCCGGCCGAGTTTCTCTTATAAAATAGACACTAGCCTAACTTCCAAGCAGTTAAACCCAACCTATGGCCTCACAAGTGTGTACAAAGCATTATGGATATGTACATTATATGCATATCACCATTTTGTATTAAGGAAAAGTATTCTCAAGCTATTGCTTACCTCATAGAGTCGTTTCAGCTTCCATTGCATCTGCGTTCCCCTGGCATCCTCGTAATCTTCAATCTCGAATAGATTAGGGTATTTAGACTTCATCTGCTCTTTTGCTTCCCATGTCATTTCTTCCGTTTTCTTGTTCCTCCACAATACTTTGACGGAAGCTATATCCTTTGTTCTCAGCTTGCGGACTTGTCAATCTAATATAGCCATTAGCACTTCTTCAATGCTAGATCCTCCGTAACTTGTACATCTTTGATAGGGACGACCCATGAATGGTCTCCAATACATTTCCTCAACATAGATACATGGAATACTGGGTGGACAAATTCCAATTCGGATGGCAATTCTAACTCATAAGAAACCTGTCCAATAATCTTGTACGGCCCGATATACCGCGGACTCAGCTTACCCTTCTTCCCAAAATGCATAACACCCTTCATTGGTGAGATCCTCAGGAAAACCCAATCACCAACCTCAAACTTCAGTTCACGACGTCGAACATTAGAATAAGACTTTTGCCTACTTTGCTCCGTCCTCAGCCGCTCTTGTATCTCCTTCCGTACAATGCCTCGTACGGGGCCATTGTAATACTGGAATAGTAGCTATTATAGTAGGTGAATTCTATGAGTAGCAGATGGTCATCCTGATTCCCCATGAAATCTAGAACACATGCTCGTAGCATATATTCGAGTGTCAGAATGGTACGTTTAGCATGTCCGTCAGTCTCCGGATGGGATGCAGTGCTGAGATTCACTTGTGTGCCTAAACCCTTTTGAAATGACCTCCAAAAATTAGCCATAAATTGAGCTCCCCGGCCTGATATAATAGATACTGGCACACCATGAAGCCTAACAATCTCCTTGATATACAACTTCGCATAATCTTCAGCCGTGTAAGTTGTCTTAACTAGCAGAAAATGGGCAGATTTTGCAAGGCGATCAACTATCACCCAGATGGATTCAAACTTATGATAAGAGCAAAGTAATCCAATAATGAAATCCATATTGATCACCTCCCATTTCCAGGTCGGAATATCTATATTCTGAATCAATCCATCGGGTTTCTGATGCTCGATCTTTACATGTTGACAATTAGGACACTGGGCTACAAATTCTGCAATAGACTTCTTTATGTTATCCCACCAATACTAGTCCTTAACGTCATGATACATCTTTGTCGAGTGGGGATGGATGGAATATCGGGATTGATGAATCTCAATCATAATCTTCTCTCGCAACCCTATCACATAAGGCACACAAAATCGACCCTGGTATCTAAGTGCCCCATCTCCTCCAATCTCGAAAGTTGTAATCTTATGCTACTTAATGCCCTCTGTTAATTATACTAAGGTAGGATCTTCATATTGCTGTGCTTTTACCTCGACTACCAAAGACGATTCTGCTGTATTCTGTACAATAACACCTTTATGATAAAAGTCTAACAACCTGATTCTCATATTGGCCAGCTGATGAAGCTCTTTAGTCAACCCATGTCTACCCACCTTAATATGTACTAAGCTTCCCATTGACTTACGACTGAGAGCGTCTGCCATAAATTTGACTTTACCGGGATGGTACAATATCTCGACATCGTAGTCTTTCATTAATTCAATCCACCTACGCTGCCTCAAATTCAACTCCTTTTTCTTGAAGATGTATTGTAAACTCTTGTGATCTATGTAGATGTCAACATGGATGCCATATAAGTAGTGTCGCCATATCTTCAAAGCATATATTACTGCAGCTAATTCTAAACCATGAGTTAGGTAATTCTTTTCATGTTTCTTCAATACTCACCTTCCCACGTTGCATCAATACGCACCCCAAACCTATACCTGAGGCATCACAATACACCACATGACCTTCTGTTTCCTTCTGGGAAAGTGAGCAATGACGCGGATGTCAATCGATTCTTTAGCTCCTGAAAACTACATTCACAAGCATCATACCACTGGAACTTGTTAGCTTTCTATGTTAACTTAGTCAATGGTGCTGACATAGAGGAAAACCCTTCTACAAACCGCCTATAATATCCTGCTAGCCCCAAGAAGCTGCGGACTTCTGACGGTGTAGTATGTCTCGGCCAATTCTTCACTGCATCGATCTTCTGAGTGTCGACACTAATACCCTCGTCAGATATCACATGGCTAAGGAATGCTACTAAGTTCAGCCAGAATTTATATTTAGAGAGCTTAGCATTTAACCTACGATCATGAAGGGTCTATAATACAATCCGCAAGTCGCCCGCATGTTCCGCCTCTGAAAGAGAATACACCAGAATGTCATCAATGGATACGATCACGAACACATCGAGATAGGGCCTGAATAAACTATTCATGAGATCCATAAAAGCTGCTGGGGCATTTGTTAGCCCGAACGACATCACCAAGAATTCAAAGTGCCCATATCTTGTTCGGAAGGTCGTCCTCGAAATATCCTTCTCCTTAACCCTCGCATGATTATACCCTGAACATAAGTCAATCTTATAGAAATACTTGGCACCATGGGTTGGTCAAACAGGTCGTCAATCTCGGAAGTGGATACTTGTTCTTTATAGTAGCCTTATTCAACTGTTGATAATTGATACACATCCTTAGCGACCTATCTTTCTTCCGCACGAACAATACTGGTGCACCCCAAGGTGAAGTGCTAGGCCTAATGAAGCCCTTATCCAGCAAGTCCGTCAACTGCGCCTTCAACTCTCGCAACTCTGACGGGGCCATCCTGTATGGAGGGATAGATATCGGTTGAGTGTCAGGCAACACACCAATGCTAAACTCAATCTCCTTTTCAGGAGGAAGGCTTGGGAGTTCATCTGGGAAAACGTGAGGAAATTCATTGACCACGGGGATTGATTGTAGAGTAGGCGGCTTCGCCTCCGCATCCCTAATGCGAATGAGATGATAAATGTAACCTTTGAGATCATCTTCCTTGCCTTAAATAAGAAATAAACCTACCTTTTGGTGTGGCAATGTTCCCCTTCCATTCAATGACGGGTTCACTGGGAAACTGAAACCTAACCATCTTCGTACGGCAATCAATATTTGCATAGCATGAGTCCAACCAGTCTATTCCCATTATCAAATCGAAATCAACCTTTTCTAACTCAAATAGATTCGCTGAGGTGTGACGACAACAAATCATCACCGTGCAACCTCTATATACCCTTCTAGCAATCATAGAATCTCCTATCGCACTGGATACCGCAAGTGGTTTACTTATCAATTCGGGTTCAACACCAAACTTATTAGCCATAAAGGGTGTAACATATGATAATGTAGATCCCAAATCAATCCGCGCATATACATCATAAGAAAACACAGATAATATACTTGTAACAACATCCATAGACGACTCGAGATCCTTTCGACCTACTAGAGCATAGGTTTGATTTTGAGTACTACTCGAACTCGACACTGCACTTCTACCTCTACCATGACCTATCGACTGCTAAAAACCCCGTGTTGGAGTTCGACTGATAAGGAAGAACCAGACACAGATCCAGTCGGCTGAGCCATACCACCATCTCCTCTGTTAGGACAATCCTGCATCATATGGCCAGGTTATCCACAAGAATAGCACGCATCGGAACCTCGACTGCATAGTCCAAAGTGGGCCTTGCCGCACTGATCATAATGGGGTGTTGGGGGGTCTCGTCTGACTAGTATCCCTATGATATTGTGAGCTTGATACCCGCAAACTCTGACTTGGACCTGAATACATAAATCGGTCATATTGAGGCCTCTAAAATGTGGAAGAGCACTAGCTACAGGTTGCGCCGATCTCCTCGAAGACTGGGGCCTGATACTACCTTTGAAGTCACCAGAATACCCTGCGAATCTCTCCCTCTTATGCTGGCCCCTATCTTGCTCCCTATCTGCCCTTTGCTGGTTCTTACGATCCTCTAGTGTCTGGGTATCAGCCTGAATACGGGAAATATCCATGCCCTCCACCAAGGAGGCTGTCGTGCACTCATTTATCAGATGTGGTCCCAACCTGTTCACGAACAAGTTCACCCTATCGCTCATCTCGGCCACCATATGGGGAGCATACCTTGCTAAAGAATCAAACTGCATACTATACTCTCGCACACTGATATTACCTTGTCAATGGTTCAAGATCTTATCAGCTCTAGCTTATCGTATCTCAACTGGAAAGTAGTGATGAAGAAAGGCCTCAAAAAATTCCTTCCACACAACTGTAGGAGCGTTCGGACCCCCAGATCTCTCCCAACAATCATACCAGAAAACAGCTGAATCCCGTAATCGATAAGAAGCCAACTCGAATGCTTTAGTATCACTAGCGTGCATAACCTGAAATGTACGATGAACCTGATCAATAGAAGTCTACGGGTCCTACTTGGGGTCTGATCCGGTAAACACTGGAGGGTCTAGATTAATAAAATCATGAACTCTCACACTAACCAGTTTATCTGCAGCACCGGCATTTTGCCTCTGAGCCTGAGCAGCTAGCAAGCTAGTCAACAATTGCACTGCACTCCGCATATCCTAGTCTGTAGTGCCAGACGGAGGAACTGAAGGTGCTGGGTCCCTCCTAACATCCTCTGGAGGAGACAGAGTAGAAGAGGTATGAGACAACATCTCACTCTCAGCCTCACTTTGGCCTGCTCTGGATGGAGGCACCTGACTGGTAACCTCTCCCGAAGTTGTATCAAGTCGTCTACTAATCGCTTGCTTCTTAGTCGAAGGCATCGCTGAAAGAAAACAAGGTGAATTAGAGATGAACACTTACGACTCAACTCTACGCACGATCTAGATTCAGGAAGAAGGTAACAACCCTATATGACATGTATCCTCCCGATTATAAATGTGGCGCTATGCACATCCATAATCAAGACTCTACTAGACACGGATCATAGACAACCCCTAGAAAAAACTAGCTCTGATACCAAGTTTGGCGCACTACACATCCATAATCAAGACTCGAATACTTGTTCACCACTCTTATACACCCTTGTATCATTTAAGACTAATAGGATTAACTTCTTATCATCTCAAAGATAATCTATTCTCAAATTTACGTCGACTAACTTACGGCGCGATCTAACATACGCGAATATGGGTTGAAACAAGGAGAATTCTGTAAAAGAAAGTATAATTTCTACTACTAATCAAGTTGCTTGCCAAATATCTAACATAGCAATCACGCAGTCCAGTTAACCCTTTTCGATCACGAATCTGCTTCCGTGATTGCGATGCACACCAAACACACCAAAAACCAACAAGCAACAACTGCAAAACATAGAGAAATGATTCGAAACTATCCCGAAACGCACTCGTGGTCCCCAGGACCCCGTCCAATCACATCAACAAGTCCCAATACCTCATCCAAAGGCTTGAAACATCCCAAATAACATCAAAAACCTTGAATCGAAAATCAAAATCCATATTTTAACATCCAAACCTTCAACGTTTGATGAACGCATTCGAATCACACTTAGACATTCCGGATCATGACCAAACTTCACGCACAAGTTCCAATAAACCTATCCAAGGTCCCGGAACACCGCCCGGAGTGCAATAACACCAAAGTCCACTCTAAGTTAAATTTAGCAAATTTCAAAACCTTCAAAATACAAACTTTCGATATTAAGCACCGAAACACTCCCAGACTATCCAACACTCGACCCGAACATACGCCCAAGTTTGAAAATTACCTTATGAACCTTTAGGAACCTTCAAATCCCGATACGAGGTCATTCACTTAAAAGTCAGACCTTGGTCAACTTAAAGCTTCCGAATTGAGAATTATTCTTCCAAATCAACTCCAAATTTCTCAAAAAGTTAAACCAACCGCATGTGCAAGTTATAACACATAAGTTGAAGCTAATCAAGGCCTCAAATCGGTGAACAACGTGCTAGATCTCGTAATGACCGGCCGGGTCATTACATTATCCCCCATTTAAACATACGTTCACCCTCGAACGTGCTAAGAAGCATTGGAAAGTTGCCAAAAATCAGTATATAACACCTCATACACCTGTCCATGCCATCATAATCCATATGAGCACCTTAACTCAACCTAGACTGAAAATCCTTCTTTCTACCTTGGTCCACCATCCTTAGAAGCGAATTTTAACAACCTGAATTCTCTACAAGGTCTATTTCTAGCATACGCACATCGTATCAATCTCAACAAGCCGTAACAAAACATGATCATACGCCCATGATGTAATCACACAATGCACCAGATAATTCAAGTGCCTGTAATAACATTCTCTAACCATAATAGCTGCAAATTCACTAACCCAATGCCCGTAATATATCTCATGACACATACAAGCCCTGCTCCAACCATAGTAACACTGCGACGATGAGAATGACATACAAAAATCTCATAACCACCAGTTAAATCAATAACTCATGGAGTTCCTCCACTCAACAAGAACCATTGACACTTTCCGAACTGATTAGTGACATTTTTCGTCCAATATACATTACACCAATCTGATTACACTGATTCCAAGCCCAACAATATCGTCTCACCTAGTACAATCTGCTTAGTTGACAAGCCACATCAAAGCCATCTAATATCTCATACGACGTAATCAATGCGCCAACAAGCTACAACTCGAGTATGACCAATAAGGAAAAGCGAACCCGAGTATAGAACAATCCAGCCCGCGCAACGAATAAAACAACCAACCAAATGCTTGAACCTATCTCAAAGATGAGAAACAAAACACATAAAATAAGTAAAAGGAATCGTACCCAACATCTCACTGTTTCTGTGTGCAACACCATCCAAACATGATACTGTTGCGGTGTGCAACTCGATCCAAACATCATACCTGTGGCGGCGTGCCACCTGATCCACACATGATAATCAGTAAGGGAATACCCATCGAGCCAAAGTTCTCACACCTACTAAACACACGTATATCAACCACAAAGAAGCCAAGTTCATAAACATAACCCTGGGGAGACAATTAGCGTCATGTGCTACAAAAGCCCAAGCACGACTAAGGTGCAATAAATAATTAGCATCTCAAGAGCCATCCTGCTCATATAACACCACAAGCTACACAGGATCACAACACATGTGTGAATAATCAAGCTATCTCACAACCCACATGGCATAGAAGAGTAATGCATGTAATAGGTGAGGACAGGAAAAACATCTACTGCGCCAGAAGACTCATCCATAAGCAGTGCTTTGCTGAATAAACATATCTAATATGGTGTAGAATATACATTCACATTAGGTCCACCAACGGACCTCAAAGTGGATTCTGATCATCCGAAATAGGTCAATTACCTTCAAAAGATCCACAATGACCCTATCCATGACTCATACAATCAACCATCAAATCCAGAACAAACTTCCATAGTCCGCAACCAAGGGAATAAAGCGTCTCTCAAACATAAACTCCCCAATCAACGACAATGCCAAAATTTTCATACCTGATTTCAATCCCTACTACTTAAATGACTGATGCATCGCACCTACCTGATCATCCCATGGAAGGTACTCCCGTAACCTCCTGCACCGAGTAATAAAATCTAAACATCAATGGCCACCGACCATGCTATTTCTGTAATACAAATTAAGAGCCCGCAAATCAATACATAATGCCTCTTCCACAGAACACCATTCTCATGCGACACTAAAATAGCACTAGCATACTCAAAAAAATTGAAATATTCCCCCGCTCCTCCGAGCTCATGGCATTCCTGTCAAAACTGAACTGCATTCTTGATCCTTCAATTCAAATTTCACACTGCTCAATGCACCTATCATGCTATTATGAGAGAATACAAGAATTCCATCATAATTATTGAACCACCGGTAGAATGAACACACCATCGGCTAGAACCTTTCGCTTAACTCATTTAAGGACAAAGAATCGCAACACACAACCAACTTCCCATAACCGTAGAAGACACAAAGTTCAAATCGTGGTCTAAACCGTCATAACCTCTGCGGGAACTGTTTACACATACCCAACCCATCAGGATTGAATCCCTCCAAACCAACCAAACTATGGAGATTGCCAAGCCTGCAAGTATAGCCACGAAATATCTGTATAGCCTCATCGCACCGAAGGAACCGATCATTTCCTTTACCATGATGATACAAACCACTACTAAACTAACTCGCTTCTTCCGATTTCCCCTTGAATTACCTTTAAAATAATACCTCTCTTCTCCCACACACAATGGACCTCAATCGACACACATCCCAAGTGACCCCAAATTGCAAAACTACATGGCCTCAATACCCATAAGTCACTTTATACTCTCCTCGTGCACTCAATAGTATCTCCAACTGATACACCCGCTCTAAAAGATATTCTTCAAATTCAAAGCTATTTCTTCCATCTTTGTAACACTGTACCACAGACCCGATGATAACATAGAATACCCCTAGTACCCTTCACACTCTACTGCCAAGCCCAATTCTTGGTACATATCGAACCCATAAATCCTTAAGCACTACACCTTAAATCTCGAATCCACTAGAATCATTATTGAGAGTCGCCCACTCTAAGCTAGTCACGAGTATAGCCAAACAACTAGTGTTCAGTTAGCACACAAACACTGCAAAAGAAGCAACTGAATGAATCCATTCCCTTGCACATTACATTTACAAAGAGACATTCAGTCTGAGTCATTTCTCAACCTTCACATATCAATAAGGTGAAATGTAGCACACATCCATCAAATTCCTTGCTCGACTTATCCTTGATGTCCTCTCCCTCAGTCATAACTAATCCACCAAAGTATTGGCAACCGGACTGCAAAGACATATATCCACGCGACCCAATCATCAAGAATAGGCTCCCCACTTGTCTTTAAGCCACAATCACATAAATCAAGGTCCCCTTCTCAGTTACCATAATCCCACACAGTTACTAGTTGAATTTCTTGCAAGATCTTGTTAAACTATTCATAACACATCCCAATATCAGTCCCAAAAGCACACTCTACCTTTTGACAATAGCACCATCTTATCACATACATCCCATTGGACAGAAGGTAGAACTCTTCATAGGAACTTTACCAGAAATCACGCAACTCTTAACCTTCTCACAGGAGATAGCCTACCCCTATAACCTCATATCTACATCTTTTAACAACATTGCAACAGTTACAACCACCATGAACTCAGTGAATCCTCCTGAGGCCACATTCGTCCGCCAATTGTAAGAGTTCGTCCATTTCCATTAACATTAACTGAAGGTCCAACAATACGTTTACAACTCGAAGCTATATTACATACCCAAATGATGATCAAGCATTCACATTCCTCTACATTCCATGCAAACTCTTTCCGTTACATTTAAATTTCCTGAGTAAAGAAGCCACCACCTCAAACGAAATACCAGACTTAGTCATTTGTCCCCCAAGACCCTTCTCATGCATCCAAAGTACACACAGAACTTAAAATCCCACCATGCCGATTGGATATTAGACAAATACCTGAACGCTGTCTCACAACGTGCTCCTTCAAGTGGTTTAAAAATCATGTCCAAGTCTCTTGACTTTTATTGGCACAAATAGCAAATACAAGGGGAAATATGCTTCCATTAGCATCTATTGCAACGGAAATCAACATATTTATATTATACTTTCCATATACATGTGTGTCGTCTGTGGAGATTACTAGCCGACAAAGAACAAAACCATCAATGGATGGTTTAAGTGCCTAGCACATATATCTGAATATGTATTCTGGTAAGTTAGGACTCTGATCGTGCTTCTATTCAACAACTGTCCTGGGGTTAAAGTGTTGCAAAGCAGTCATGTACCTTGGTAGAGCCGCAAATGACTTATCTCAATTGCCATAAACAATCTCAAATGCACGTTTACGCCCGAGAAATACCTTTCTTTTAGTAATGATACACCCATATACCTGTGCAACAGATGGTATACACTCTTTCACCTTGTACCTTATGGATAATTCAACATGCGAAATAAAGACAAGGGAAATAAAATCAACATTTAAGTTAAAATGATTCCCATTGAATGGGTCCATATCTCAACTATGCTTGCCAATGTATTTCCCCATGATCCACATATTAGTTTTCAACTTTCTCGCACACATCATCCACTTAGAAACTTGGTCCCATCTATGACAAACAACCTTATATATTTCCTTAGATAACCCAACAGCCTCGATCTCATGACAATTTTTCATGCTGGAAACTTGCACCGCCCTGCTTAGGCACGACTTGTCACCAAAATGCATATTCTTACAGAGCTCTATTAGTCTAGATACATCCCACATTGTTGTACAAATTTCGTCAAAATCCCTTGTGAGGGCATCCACATCCGGCATACTGGGCAAGTGATCAAGGTAGGGAATCTCCCTTGAATGAAAAGGCACACATGACTAGTAAATTGTGGGTCTAACGGTTGGTGGAGTCTGCATATACGGAGAAAGCTCAGTTGTGGCATCATGCTCCCTCGTCAAATCGGGTTGCTCATTCTCACTCTCATCTGCGAAGTGTGGTTCCTCACTGTCGCTCTCATTAGGGAAGGGTGTACCATCTCAAGACTCATCGACGTTATTGTCCTAATCACTGTCATTTTCCTCACTCTGTGCATCTTCCATATCCTGATTCAATATATTGTCATCGCGCAACTGCGTTTGGACAAGACCATCATGTTGCTCATTTTCACTACACAGCCAATAAAATAATGAGTTTCTCAGTGTCATCACAACATAATATATTAATTTTATCTCTTAACTTACAATTCATAATTTGTAGATAGCCCATGATGTACATTAACGAGTTGTTGATGATTCGCAGATGGACCAGCATGGTCCAAACCTCCAAAATTAGGTATATTTCAACTGTTGGTTGGTTCATAACTTGTAAAATTCATATTTGGCCGATAACTCCTTTGAAAGATATAAGTGTTAGTACGAGTATGATGCATAAAAGAAACAATTATACTACAACAAGGAATATTGAAATTTACCACTCGACGTGTGAATTATGTAAACTTGGCGCCCTCCATGTTGCTGCATTAGGGGGAAATTATGTCATCTCTCCTCATTATCCCGTAGAGATAAGTTTAGATCTGGACAGACTCTTTCATATGGAACCTGTTTGGATAAAACAGCTCCAAAAATACCACTAGATGATTGAGTGTTGTCCATATTATGCGGAACATCAATATTGTTGACGTCTTCAGACTTGACGTTCATTTCTAGAATATTTAACACATGAACATCCCAGTGTTCATCCGGAGTCCTCAAAAAATCTTACAGAGTTTTATCGTCTCCGATATTAAACTCGGTATAACAAGAAACCCCTTGCGGAGTAAGCGAATTAGGATATCTTCTGATTACCTAAATATTAATCGAATATTTACTCACACTCATTCTTTTATAAATCAAAGATACCAATTTATCGTACTCCAATGTGAGTGACAACTTAATAATAGTCTGTGAAGAACAACTATAATGTACCGAGTTACTCTCCGCCACAACATCACCACCCCAATATAATGCAACCCTAAGTTTTCACTCTTCAGTCATTCTAGCAAAATTCAAAAAATATTGATGAATATGAAGTGATACAAAGGAAGTTGAAGAATGAATTTTGAATTACAAATGTTGGACCTTAAGTAAGCAAATATCCAACGCACTTATTATATGCATTGTACATATAGCACATATAATACATACACTATAGTCACCAATTATTTTCAGCATAGCGCATGTAATACATGCGCTACACCTTAACGGGGTAACTGACCGTTAAGTTATTATAGCACATGAAAAGCATGCGTTATATATAAAAAAAAGCCATCAACAGTTATTTCCACCTATTTTTGTGTCTTGAGTCCAGATTTGTACTCTCTCCGTTAACTTTTACTTGACATGTATACTAAAAATAGATTTTCATTTTTACTTGTCACTTTACGCATATCAAGAGAAGACAAATTCTTTTTCCTGTTATACCCACAGTATTTATTACTCATTTTAAATTATTTTCTCAAATCCAATAAAATATGCATCAAATAGTATGGGTATCATGGTAAATTATGCACTTCATTAATTATTTCTTAACGGGCATGAAAAATCAAAACGTACCAAAGTAAAAGTGAACAGAGAAGTATCATTTTGGTTCCGGAATCAAATGACTGAATATGGTTAGACACAAAGAGAAAAAGTTCATGGTCTTGGTTTCTTCAATTGACACTAAACTTATATTGCACTCTGTCCACCAAAATATTATTCATTCATTACACTCTAATGTCCTTTTTGGTAGTAACAAATTTTTGTTTGTACACTGACCTATGATCATGAAGCGATTGCTCAGAAAAGTTAAAGACAACAAAAGGAATTGAATTGTGGGAAAAGAGCTGGTGGTCCTGTTTCGCCTCGCTTCATTTACTACATTGTTCAGACTTTGGTTTTTTGTATTTTTGTTTGAGTTATTCTCTCTCTTTCTTAAGCAAACCAGATACGAACAACAATGGTCTATGGGGTTTGTAATCATTACAATTTCAGAGAATTCTGAGGAAGAAAGCAACTGTTCGTGGGTATGAGAGTCAACCATCCCTATGATCCATCACTTTCGCCATTAATTCTTTCTTCCCATTCTTTTCTTTCTTCCATTTTGTCCTTCCTTAATTCTTTTCTCTTTCCTATGCTCCTTTTTAATATATTACTTTTAATTTTAGTAACACCTCCGACTTGATTTTAAATTACCACTATCTTTCTCTTTGACGTATTAGCCGGTGCCGACTCTAGGCGGAGGCCACTAAAGCAATTACTTTAGGCCTTCTAAATTAAAGGTCTCATGTTTATTAGTATTATTTAGTACTACACTTATATTGTAGAATTATTATTATTATTATTAGAAAGATGCTTAAATTTAAAGTTTTTTTAAGGAGTGTGATATAGTTCATGTTATTTAGATAAATACTTGAATTCGTAACACATATACAAATATGCAAAAAAAGGAACAATTTGATGGTGTTATTGATAATTAAAAATAAGTAAAATTAAAGTCTCTTGTAGTGTCTTTTAGAGTTGATATTTCTTACAAAGAGTAGATTAAGTGGGCGCTTGGACATAAGAATTGTAAAATTCCAAAAAAAGTTGAAAAAAATTTTGAAGTGAAAATGATATTTAAAATTTTGAGTTGTGTTTGGATATGAATATAATTTGGGTTGTTTTTGAAGTGTTGTGAGTGATATGAGTGAAAATTTTGAAAAAACAGGTTTTTGAAGTTTTCAAATTTTCGAAAATTCCAAAATGCATCTTCAAGTGAAAATTGGAAATTTTTTGAACAAACGCTGATTTCGGAAAAAAGTGAAAATTTTTGGAAAAAATTGAAAAATTTCTTATGTCCAAACGGGCTCTAAGTCCGCTTTTTCAATCCAAAATTGACATGAACTATTTCAAATGTATGATTATATTTTACATATATTTAGCAAAATTGAGATCATTAGATGATGAGAACTTATACAAATATTATATGAGCTATCAATGTTAATATTGTCGTACTTGATGAGTAGAGTTATGAGATACCTTTGATGGTTGGAGCTAGTAGGAAATCGAGTACATTAAGGGTCTATACACTATCTTTACCAAGCAAAAGTAAAAAATCGAATAAAAAATAAAAAAATATATTTATAAGATCTAAGGTATATTTTAAAAGTTTGTCTTTACGCCACAAATATCGTTGAGCCGCCCATGCGTATTACTTAATTAATATATCACTAAATAAAATATTTAAATGTGAATTTGGATTAAAAAATGTAATAAATAAGTACTTTCTATTTTTCTAAAACATTAAATATTATAAAACAATTTCATCAATTTTTTTATTAAACAAGGTCATGAAGGCAACTGCTGGTGAAGAATTCCCAGGAATTATTAAAGGGAAATTTATCTTATCCAAATTACGTTTGTCACAATATAAGTAGTGTAATTAGTGCGTTGGGGAAATGAGGAGTTGGTGCTGTTGGAATTGTCAAAAACTTACGTGGGTTTATCAGTCCAAGATCATTATTTTCAAAAGAAAAAACATCTTTGATAAATTCAATGGTCATTGGTTTTCTACAAGTATGCACATGACATGTGTCCCTTTTATTGGGAATTATGTTTGTGGCATGGAAGTCACAAATATTAAAAATTCAAACCCTAAATTTGCTGCTGGACCACCAACCCCAACTTCTTTTCCAAACATCTCTGCAAGGATCTTGCCATCCCTGCAAGGATCTTGCCAGGTTTTGTTTGCCTCCACCATCACTATATATAATTTTACTCCGATAATATTATTTGTTATGAAATACTTGATTATGGTGGATGTCCATAACTCCTAAAGGAGTAACACCCACTACTCTTCTCCGTTAACCTCCCACTACTTCTTACCATTATGGATGTAACTCCCACACCTCCATGATCTTCCCCATGTTCTTAATAGTTAATACCATGTTTATGGAGTCCCTTTGTATTACCTATATCATCCTAAATAGAGGGTTTGGGCATCACATTGTAGACACTTGAATACATGTAAGAAATAAGAATCTCTTCTCTCTTGCTCCCTACATTCTTGTCTATTTTCGTGTTTTATATTATTACTTTGAGCTAAGTTTCTTAACACGTTATCAGCACGAAGCTTTAATCAACCTAGAAGATATGAATGGTCGACAACCTTGAACCAATTTGGTTGAACCAATGGAAATATGGGCATTATTACGTATGCCATATTAATGTTTAGTTTGCCTCTATTGTCCAGGGAGTATTATTTTTTAAATTATACCATAAATTGTGTATTTAGCTTATGTTAAAATTTAAGATTTGTAGTTGCTTTGTTTAGAAAAAACTAAGCTTTGATTTTAAGTTTTCATGCTCGTATGGTTGTATATGTCCACTAACTTTGTTCCTAGTTCTAAAATTGATCTTATACAATTATAACATCATGCTATCATTGATTTTCCATGATATTAAAAGATCTTTGTGAAACATTAAAAAGCATTCTGGTCATGTTATGTATTAACGAGGACTTTTAAGATCGATGGCCTAATCTAATTAGATGCAACATTTTTATGCTGATAATTGACAAAGTGATATCATTATGTTTTACTAGCCTATTTTGACATCATCTGTATTAAAACAGAATATGCTAGCAATAGTTATTACTTAAGATTATTTGTTTTTTTAAGTTAAGTATATTTAGTTATGTGTTTCAATTCTTGTGTGCATTTTATTTAATCATCATGCATTAGTTTGCAGTAATACATCACATAGTAATAACGCTACATGGTGACTCTCTTATTGACATGTTTATATGTAGGATACTAGTACACGAGTTTGTACTCTATCATATTTTTATTGATAATAGTTCTTATCATTTCTATTTTGCTTATTTTTATGATAGATTTTACTCTGTGGCTACATAAAATTATATTCCATTCCTGATGTGAATCAGACCATTTGTGATAAACATTATATAAGGATAAGACGGTGGGTTCAAGTCCCAACGCACCATGAGGGTAAGACATCGGGTTTTGAGTCCTGATGATCCATGATTGTAAAAGTTGGGTTCGAGTCCCAACTCGTTATGGCCTAACATGTCTTTATATGGGTAAGGCATTGGGTTTGAGTCCCAATGCACCATATTGATGATATAATGATGACTAAAGAANGTAGTGGTACACATTGTGTCGTTTTGTTATCAACTTGCTAGTTTGGTATTTTGCAAGGTTTGATTGCTTCAAATTGTTAGAGCTACTTGTTTCAGAATATATATTATGATAATTTATCTTGATAATGCTGGTTTAAATCCAAAGTTGGTTTAGCAGAAATTGTATGCCTCCAATTAAGCTAAACCATTGGTTATGAGAACAAAACTCTCAAATAGAAATTTGGTATGAGGTGTATTATATAGCAGCACTTGTTCGCATCTTGCCAACAAATTATGATAAATTCTCCCTATCACAATTGGTTCAGGGTCAGGAACCAAATAATTTCCATCTAGAGATATGGATGTGATAAATGATTTAATTGCTCCACCACAATGCACACAGATGGGTCTCAAAGAAGGTTGGGGATATATGTTGGTGATCCCTGCATTAGAGGGAGAAAATAGGTAGCTGAAAAAGTGATACGTGGAATGAATTATCATGAATAAATCTAGATCCTCGTACAAGAAATGTGAACTTGAGTTTCAAGTGATAATTCATTTGCAAAATATTTTCAGACGCATTTACTGACCCAGCTAAATGTCATATTTCAGCTACTAATGTCCAAACAGAATAACGTCCATGATGGACAGAGTTTATGGCACGCATTAAGCGTAATAGACAAATCGGCTCCAAAGATAAAACTCCTTGAAGAAGGAGGGAGCAAATGTTCAAGATGGTCATAATAAGGAGGCAAGTGCTTTGTAAGAGCACCATGACATAACATTTTATAAGACCTCATGGGAGAGGCTCAGGTACCTGAAAATAATGAGATCTCGATAAGTTATGTCTTTATTGTGTGATGATGGAACCGATGTAAATGATCATCGATGATATTGTTGATATAATGTAGCGCTCAATATTTTTAATATTGACGAGGATCTTGAGCTCAAATCCGTCATGGAATTTGGACAGATAAATGATTGGCCAAATGAAAAATATGCAATGAAAATTGACTTCATCTGAAAAATATGAAGTTGGACGAATAGTCCCAACAGCTGAAAGTATAAAGGCTATATGGAGATATTGAAATATGATTAGTATTATATTGCAAAAGAAATCTTTGATATAGATTTGTTTATTCTAACAAATATTGTCAAGTTTTTGTTGTTTATGCAAATGCAGGCATTTATTGAAGTCCGTTCTTCAAACAATCTATTTGTATGTGAGGAATTGTCATATTATCATTTCACAATATGTGTGACTTTTTTTGAAGAGAAGATTCCAATAATAGTGAAGACGCTGATGTTTGCTTATCTCAATTGAAAGAAGAATATATTGAAGGAGACAGAATAAATCATATATTTCATTAAAGTTCTTTGTCAGACACGATCTTCAATAAAATGATGAAACAAATGTTCAAGAAATCCGTTCAAGTGATAATTTGGCGGAATAATTCACCAAGGCATTGCCGGTCTCAATATTAGAGAAGTTGTTAGACAAGCTTGGAATTCATCGTCTCCGAGAAATAAAGTGATATTTTCATCAGGGGGAGGCAAATATGTGTTGTACTCTTTTTTCCTTAGCTAAGGTTTTATCCCACTGGGTTTTCCTGGCAAGGTTTTTAATGAGGCAGCAAGTAATGCGTATTACAAGATATGTGTACTCTTTTTCCTTCACTAGGATTTTTTCCCATAGGGTTTTTTCCTAGTAAGGTTTTAACGAGGCACATTATCTTTGGACATCCAAGGGGGAGTGTTATGAAATACTTGATTATGGTGGATGTCCATAACTCCTAAAGGAGTAACACCCACTACTCTTCTCCATTGACCTCCCACTACTTCTTACCATTATGGATGTAACTCCCACACCTCTATGATCTTCCCCATGTTCTCAATAGTTAATATTATATTTATGGAGTCCCTTTGTATTACCTATATCATCCTATAAATAGAGGGTTTGGGCATCACATTGTAGACACTTGAATACATGTAAGAAATAAGAATCTCTTCTCTCTTGCTCCCTACATTCTTGTCTATTTTCGTGTTTTATATTATTACTTTGAGCTAAGTTTCTTAACATGATTCTCATATTTGTCAAATATTTTTGTTACGAATTTTTTGTTTAGAAAATCAAGCTAAAAAATCTTCTAAGTTTATTCCTAGCATTAATAGCGTAAGCATTTGTTGAAAAGAGACTATTTAATGTAGTGGAAAGACTAAGGAATAAATAACGATAAATTAGCCAAGTAATTTTACTATTAATATTTTCTTATATGGTGTGTAAAATGCTAATTTGACAATAACTAGGACTAGAAGGATTAACATATTATTTATGTTATTTTTACGTTGTCAAATGAAACATACATAAACACTTAACTGAATTGATTTTAAAATGAATTAAATGTGTACAAATTTATATAGAAGTCATTCCTCTAGGCAAAACGGAAGTCGAAAAGCAGAAAAGAAAACTGAAAATTAATCCAGGGGAATATTATAAGGGTCCTTCATTCCCCTTTCCCAGTTTCAGTTAAAATCATGCATAATTGTTTCCTTGATTTGGCAATGAAGATCAATAATTGAAGTCCAAAAGTCTTCATAAATGCACGTCAACTATCTACAAATAAAAGTTCATTTTAACCAGACATTTTCTTTTATTATCCATGTTAGGCAGAGGGCAAGGTCTTATAGCAAGAAAATGCTATACCTTTTGTTATTTTAGTTTCTAGTGCCAAATTGACATTACATTCTGAAATAGGGAGAAAAATACGGCAACACCTACTTGATGAATACAACTGATGCCGAACACTAGTTTTTATCTTCTTTTTTTTTTAAAAAAAAAAAAAAAACCACTAGGCTTTGTGGCTAGGGTTAGTTTTTATAAATATGAAATCAGCAAGTACACCATCGGAGGGGGACATGAACCTTACCCCCAACCCTATGGTGGATAACCAATTGATTGTCCAAAAATGACAACCAATTGAATCTTGTACAATAAGTGAAGTTAGACCTATAAGATGGTACCATATGCCTATCCATATTCGGTAAGCAAATGGACCACAAAAACAAGAGCAACCTAGGTCAACTGTGCAAAAAGGTTGGAAAGACTTCACATTTACAGGAGGAACTATATCTAAAGTTTGGACAAACTATCCCCAAATTGGATGACAAAAAACAAATATACATCCAAGACTGCGGGTTAGTTCTATCACACCAAGAACCTATCTCCATCATAGTTTTAGCATTGCCAACAAGGAAAGTCATGTTGAAGAGAAGCATATAGATGTCCAAAGCGGGAAAAACGGTGAGTTGTCTGTGGATGGTGTCCATGACAGAAGAGATGGAGCACTACATTGGTGGTTGTGGTTGCCTGTTGTAGAGACTCTGATGTGCCCAGGACCAGTTCTCAACAGTGTGTTCATGTAGCATGTTAACCAAAGCACTGAAGAGGCCATGAGAGACCACTGAAACTATTATCCAGGTGTAATGATTCATGCATCTATCAGTGTTGTATGACTGTGATGTGTGTGTGTTTGTATTGCATGATCAGAAGGGTAGGTCCAAGAAATTTGATACACTCCCAACATACTGAGGATCTGGGATGCTGATGCCACACATTGAGAATACTTAAGAATTCTAGACATAGTTAATGTACCTACAAAATACAATAAACAAGTTAGCATTAAAATAGCACCATTGCCCCTCTTCTCAGGAAGAAAGACTATGTCACTACAGTTAGTGATGAAGGAGTGCTGCAGGCTTTGGGCATTACTGCCCTGAGACCTATTGTTGTGCAAATAAGGCAATGCTCTTGGGTTCTTGCAAATTCTGAGAGTTGGTGATGGTTGTAGGTTGTAGCTGGGGAGAAGAGGAATGGTGCTGAAAATTGCATTGTGATTTGGTATCGACTAATAGCATGTGTGAGAGCAGAAGTGAGTTGATCCCAATTTAGAAAAGAGAGTTGTGGATTTTTAAGCTCTCTGCTATAGTGTCTGTGTGGAGTAATTGGATATTTGGGAGTTCCCATTCTGTTTCTACCATGTTCTAAGATTAGACTTGGGCATATGATGTTGACTAGCAAGTTCCAACTGGATTTCTTTGGGCATGATAGGTTGTGTGTGCCTGAGGACTAGCATTGTTTGCACCCTTGATTAACCCTCGGTAGAATGATCATTAAAAATGCTAATACCACACACTGAGTATATATCAAGACATGGAGGAGGTCATAAGAAATAGCACCTGCAAAACAGAAAATAAAGTTAATAACTGTGTCTTTTCTTACGATTATGAGTGTGTGTTTTAGGTTGTTGTGGCTTCTAAGAATTTTGGGAAGTGGGATATGTTGCCGATTAGAAAGTGAAGTAGATGATCCTGATGGAGTGTGATTACTTCCACAATTGTGGATGAGTGTAAGTGGGTGGAAGATGTGGGTTGTGGTGAAGACTGTGTGTTATTGTTGGGATTTTATGATGATAACTGTGGGTGTGATGAGTTGAGTTTCATAGACCGAGTCTCTACTGGATGTGAATGATTCAAGTAGCTTCTCATCTTGTGGCATTTAAGAATTAGGATTTCTTTATGCTGGTCAAGTGGTTTGGTGTGATGTGTATGCCATTTGGCAACCATGATGGTTCTAATATTTTTCATCTCTATTGTAGAAAGACTTGGCTCAAAACACTGGCCTTTTCTCAGCAGATTGAGCATCAGGAATGCTAATACCACACACTTAGAAAGGGCTAGTGAATTAAGTAAGCTAAAACCTGCAAAAGAGAAGATAAAATTAGTGATGAGGCCTGTTATTGTATCCTTTTTCCAATGGGTTTGAGCACATTTCATTTCTTGTATAAAGATGCTCCCATATATTATCACAATGATTTGGACAATTAAGTCTGCTCCTCTAATTTCATTTATGTCATCCATATCCATGTGAGGAACTGGAGGCTAGGTGTGGTGTAATTTTGATCCTCCTGCTCATTTTGTCTCTTAACGAAGGAGTGCCAATGTTATCCAAATAGGTTTGTACCCTTATATGAATAGGCAACTCAGTCATGTTGTGGTAATGAGTCATGGCAGTTAAATTATGACTGAGTTTGGATAGAGAATCCGCAAGAAATTTGGCTTCCTTATAAACATGTGAACATTTGAACTTCTCACATTGTCTACAAAGCACCTCAAGGTTTTGCAGATTAACTTCAAGGCTCCAAGGAACATCCGCTGAATTGTTGAACCATTGTATGAGCTGAGCAAAATTAGCTTCCAGGTGGATCTTATAAAAACCATTCTCCAGACAGCATTGCATTCCCATCATAGTTATTATTGTCTTTGCTAGGTTGTTGGTTCCTTCACCTAAAGGCTTAGCTAAAGCATGTATCAAGTTGCCCTTAAAATCCCTAATAATGATCCCAGCTCCAATCTTCCCTGGGTTACAGAGTGCACTACCATCACTGTTAAGTTTGAGAAAGCCACTCTCGGGCTTCTGCCATTTTACTTGCAGGATGCTGGCATGAAATTGTAGGTCTTCAACCAAGGGATACAACTCACTCCATTCAAATGGCCAGGTGATGGTACGGTAATTATCTCTGAGGAGAACGTTGGTATCAGATTTACCGGGGAAAAGAACTTTGAGCCTTGAGGATTTCTTTGCTCCATATTTGGCACTACACCCATTCTTCCATAAGTTCCAACATACAATGATAGGAAGGGTATCCAAGCAGTAACTTGTGTACCTCATTCTTACTTTTTGAATCCACCATTTTCAAAAGGAGCAACTGAAGAGGCATGTCTTGTAGGGGAAAACCAGCTGGACCAGTAAAGACTTTCCATATGGCTTTAGCAAAATGACCCCTGCTGAAGAGGTGGTCTACTGAATATGCATATGGAATGATGCAACGGACACATCTAGTGACAATAGGATGTCCAAAAGATATGACTCTATCGTAGGCAGTTTGTTTCTTAGTGCTCTCCAAATACAGAATAACCATTTAAAAGGAATTTGTTTATGCCATGTCATCTTGTTGGTGAAGAGAACCTATTTCCTTTTCCTAATTATACCCCAAGCAGAAGCACATGTGAAGTTCCCAGAAGTAGTGGGAGTCTATGTTGGCTTGTCATGTTTATGAGGTATGTAGTTGGTGGGAACTCGGAGAATTTCTCTGATTTTGTTTGATGGGGCACAAGTATTGAGCTTCTGAATGTTCCAGCTTCCTAAAATCCAAAATTAAGACACAAGAATGTTACTAGTCCTACCCTCTTCATTTCTGAAAGTTGCCAAGGGACCTATGCCTAACCAATTATCCCACCTAAAACTGGTTGTGCTAGAATGAAACCTCCACAGGATGTAAGATTTAGTTTCTTTTTTGCCGATCATTATCTATTTCCAGGTCTGAGATTTTCCTGAATTCTATTTATTGGATACTGGATGTGACCTCTTATAGTAATTAGTCCTCAAAAACTTATTCCATAGGGATTGTTTAGTTCTAAAGGACCACCATTGTTTGAATTCCATAGACTTGCACACATAAGAAATTGTTCTAAATCCAGTACCTCCTTTCTCAAGTGGATTGGACATTTTCTCTCAGGAAGCCTAATGATATTTGTTTCTATCTTTGTCCATACCCCTGAAAATGTTAGCAGCCATTCTCTCAATTTACTTTATAACAGCTTTAGGAGGTGACACAGCTGAGAGAAGATTGATGGGTAGACATTATAACACATGTTTGATCAAGGTAGCTTTTCCTCCAAAGGATATCATTTTACCATGCCATCATCTAATTCTGCTAACTACCTTGGAAATTAAATTACTGAAGTGTATGATTTTCTTCCTACCAATGTAGAGTGGACATCCAAGGTAAGTGATTGGAGATTTCCTTCTGGTAAAACTTGTAATCTGTTGAATTCTATCGATATTGTACTGGAATACAGAGGATGGAGTCATGAAGTGACTCTTGGCCTTGTTGATTTACAACCATGAGGTGTTGTCATAATCCTCTAAGATCTTCATGATTTTCAATAATGACACCCTGCTCCCTGATGTGAAGATGATCACATCGTCAACAAGAGGATGGTTGACTTCTGGACCCCTCTTTTCCATATAGAAACCATTGAAAAACTAATCATGAGTGAGTTTGTTTAGCATATTGGAAAGTAGTTTTGCCCCAATGATAAAGAGAGATGGAAACAGTGGGTCTCCCTGCTTTAGGCCCTATGAACACTTGAAGAAGCCATGACTGGAACCATTAATAATCACAGAATACTAGTTTTTGGACATGATTCTCCAGATCATGTCTATGAGGAGTTCATGAAAGCCCATTCTCCTAAGCATAATACAAGTAAATGCCCATGACACTCTATCATAAGCTTTTCTCATATCTAGCTTAATGACCACATTAGCTCCAACATTTGGCTTCTTAATTCCTTGGACAATCTCTTGAGCAAGCATAATGTTCTCTGAAATGCTTCTCCCTTTGACAAATCCAGACTAATTAGCTGAGATGATGTGTGATAGTGTGGGTGCAAGTCTGGTACCAATCAGTTTAGATATGATTTTTTTGATGAAGTTACATAGGCTTATGGGTCTAAATTCTGTCAAAGAGTTAGAAAATTCCACCTTAGGTAAAAGAACAAGGCATGCATTGGTCATGTATCTAGGCATCTCACTTCCTCCAAAAAAAAAATGCGAGAACCACCTTTAGCAAGTCATATTTAATCACTTCCTAATAGAATTTGAAAAATTTGCCATTCATCCCATCTGGGCCTGCAACACTGGTTGGGCTCATGGAAAAAGCAACCTGCTTAAGTTCTTCTATGTCAAGATCTCTGAAGAGTTCAACATTGTCTTCATTAGTGATCATGGTCGGAATTTAATTGAGAAGGTCCTCTCTAATGTGGCCTCTAAGTTCAGTGAAGAGTTCTTCAAAATAGTCACAAGCAACTTCCCCAATAGCTTCATCACCCAGAATCTAGTCTCCTTCTTCATCCTTGATATTATGGATGAAAAGTTTTCTTCTTCTACTCTAATCAGACTGTGAAAGTAGTTGGAGTTAGCATCACCTTCTTTGAACCATTGTAGTTGTGTCTTCTATTCATGTACCACCTCTTTAAGTTTCAAGTGGTTAATGTACTGAGCTTGAAGTTCATGTAAGGTAATCATGTCAGTTGGATCATTGGTAGTAGCGCATTTCTCCTCTGCTAACTTAACCTTCTATTCATATTCCTTTGGTTTCGGAAAAATATCCCCATATTGCTATCTAGACCATATACTTAAGGCACTGGACAAGGCTTTAAGTTTTTTATGAAAGACCCACATTGGACTTCCTGTAACCTGCATGCTACACACCTCTAAAACTAGTGGCATGAAACTTTCATTCTTCACCCAGCAGTTAAGAAACCTAAGTATTTCTTAGCATTATCTTGTCTCGCATGCATTTCCATTAGGAGAGGTGAATGGTCAGAACTTGCTGAAGCCAAATGTGTGACAGTAGTAGTAGTAGGGAAACGGGTTAGCCAGTGATCATTAACAAGACCCTTGTCTAGTCTCTTCAACACTATAGAACCAGGTCATCTTCCATCAGACCATGTATATTTTGGGCCTTAAAAATCCAAATCAGTTAAACCACATTCTTCAATCATGCTGATGAAATCAATACTCTTCTTCATCTAGTGTGGTATCCCTCCAATCTTCTCACCCATAGAAGTAATGACATTAAAATCTCCAATCACACACCAAGGTACAATGCGAAGAGTAGATTTTAGTTTCAAGTTCTTCCATAGAGGAATTCTCAGAGCAGGTTTACATTTTGCATATATCACAGAGATGTGAAAGGTGTCTCCATCTTCTACATGCTTCAGTTTAATTGTGATCTATTGCTAATCTTGGTCCAAAAGAGTACTAGTGAACTCTTAATCCCAGAAGATCCAGATTTTGCTATTACTGTTGGAAGCAGCCTGGTGCATTGACAGTTACATTATGAAGTAGTCAATGTGGCTGTTACGCGAAGGATTGGTCCAATTGATCGAGTTTTGAAGGAATGGTTCTAAGGTAGCAATGAAGGTAATTTGTGGATTTGTTTTAGTGTTTTGAGTCTCTCAATAACCTCAGAGGTTTTGATACCTCTAACATTCCAAGTTATTGCACTGATCATTTAAAGATGATAGGGGATCTGGATTTTGGTGGAAAAGAACTGCTGGAAGCAACTCTACTTCTGGTGAGTCTGGGTGAGGGTCTCATCCTTAGTGATCTAGTTTGGGAGGCTAATACATTGTCTTGTTCAGTTGTACCATCCACAACTACAAACCAGGAGCTCACAATGTTGCTTGTCATCTATCCCTTTACTAGGATCATCCTCATCCTTAGAGTATAGCCCATTTCATCTTCTGATTGTATGGGCCTATACTCATCCTCTTCCTGGCCAAGTGTTTCTATTGGTTTAGTGTTGTTAAAAGAATCATCCTTATCAGTTGCATCATGTGAACCTTCAACAAAGATGTCACCTTTGTTAGGTAATAGGGGTTGACAATAAGGTAGGTTGGCATTCTGACAAGCTGCAACTGGAACTCTGTATCATGTAGGAGTTAACTGATTGGTTTGTTCAGTACTGCTGATTCCCACATTCTTTTTTCTCATAGCTTTTTTTTTCTAACTAGGTTTGTTCTTGGATTTGGGGAGTTGAATTTGGATATATGAAGCAGCATGACTTTCCCTTTGATCAACCTCCTCAAAGAATGTTCCTCCTCACTAGAGTAGATCACTTCACAGTGTTCCTCTTCATTAGTAACCTCTGAAGCAACTGCATTCCCATGTGTAAGAGTATTGGTAGCAGGGGTTAAAGAGTCAATCCTATGGTCATTCACATGTGCTGAAGCACACCCATGCAAAGCATGAGGAAGCCCCTCCCCCTCTAGATCCCCATCCTGCAAGGTTAGAGTGTTCTTCTAACAATTGTTCATTCCTCCATTGACTTCCTCAGCAAAAATATCAGGGGGTTAGGGAGGTGTACTGCAGTTCTGAATATTAGAAGTATCTCCTTTCTCCAGAGAACCTGGAGGGTCTTTCAGAGTTGTAGTATTTATACATGAAATTTGGCTCTCTTTATCATTTTGGTGTTTAGTAGTCTCATTTGCCTGCAATTGTTGTTCTATATTCTTTTTGGTATGATAGGTTGGTGTTGTTTTTTATTTTACTATTGTTGCCCTTTGAAATATTTTCTCTTTTGGTTTTTCCATTCATTGTTTGGAGGGGTAACCCCAGAGTTTTGTTGTTCCTGACCCTTCTGGTTAATATCAGCTCCGGTGCCTCTATTCTGCTTCTCCTTTTGATTACATTGATTTTGTGATGAAGTTTGCCCCACATAGAGTTGCCTTTGCTGGCTTTCCTGATTGCCCTCAATCATAGCATTCCCTTTCCTCTTCTTGTTCTCTTCATCCCTTATTCTGATACTGCGTGCATGTGAGTTGTGGTCCAGGTGCCTATAATAAAGACAGTACTCTGGGGTTATTTTGATACTGTACTTCTAATCACTTTTCATCCCCATTTTCATCTTCATCAAATCTCAACCACACATGATGTGGTCTTGGCTTGGTCATCTGCATCCGAACACTAGTTTTATTGTATGATTTGGATAGTTATATTAGTTAGATAACTTTGAAATATCCCTAAATTATCATGAATTGAAAACGTTTGAGGAAAAATTGTCCTATTTCAAATAGTTTACTTGCAAACTTAACCCTCTTTTCTTTGTCCTGGAGCAACAGTTAGCATGAAGGGTATTTTTAGCTACACGGCTTGTAGAGAGGGAATCTTGAGCTAATTGACTAACGATGAAGGCATATTTGTACCAAAGATGAAATGGATGGCAATGTTATCCTATTTTAAATAGTTTAAGGTACCTTGTTTTTATCATTTTTGTTTCAGATTGATTGTCTTAGTTAATTTTTGCTACTCAAAGTTCATAATATGGATTCTAAAAATTAGGTATTCAGTAGTTCTTCTACAATAATATAGTACTGATCGACTTTTTTCTCCGAAGTAGGAAGATTTTCTAATTTAATATTGGAGTTAATTCCCTGAATGATCACTCAAATGTAACGACCCGGCCGGTCATTTTTGGAATTTACGCCTCGATCCCCCATTAACTGCTTCCCCTAAGTTCATTTCTGCTATTTTGGTTTGCCGGGACGTTCAGTGTTGAGTTTTGGAAAATTTTGGGACACTTAGTCCCTAAATGAGAGCTTAAGTGTTGAAAGTGATCCGTAGTCGGAACAGTGTGAAGACGACCTCGGAATGGAAATCCGATGGTTCCGTTAGCTCCGTTAGGTAATTTCGGGGTTGGGAGCGTGTTCGAAATGTATTTTGGAAGCCCGTAGCTCATTTAGGCTTGAAATGCCGGAGTTTGTATTTTTGAAGTTTTCGGTCCGATAGTGAGTTTTTTATCCGAGGGTCGGATTGGAATTCCGGAAGTTACAGTAGTTCCGTCATGTCATTTGGGATGTGTGTGCAAAATTTCAGGTCATTCGGACGAGGTTTGGTTAGGTTTTTGATCGAAAGCGTGTTTGGTTGGAATTTGAGGTTCTTAGACTTGAATCTTTGATTAATTCGGGTTTCCGACGTTGTTTTAGGTGTTTTAAGGATTGGTACAAGTTCGAATAAGGTATTAGTTGGTATTGGTGCTTTTGGTTGAGGTCCCAGGGACCTCGGGATGACTTCGGGTGGTTGACGGAAGATTTTGGAGTTGAATGAATAGCTGAAGGATTCTGTCATCTGGTATTTACGCTTCTGCGGCTTGGGAACCGCAGAAGCGGAGCCGCAGAAGCGGCTAGACCACCGCAGGAGCGGAATTCGAGTGTCCCTTTCAGTTTCCGCAGGTGCGGAAGTTTAACCACAGAAGCGGTTACGCACCTGCGAGATGGTAGTCGCAGATGCGGTCCTTGGAATTTTGTTTGAAACCGCAGAAGCGGTAATGAATCCGCATAAGCGGCAACCGCAGGTGCGGCGAAGGGCCGCAGAACCGAAAATCTTGACTTTAATGAAGAACCGCAGAAGCGGCTCGTGGTCTGCAGAAGCGGGACCGCAGAAGCGGTCCCTTGTCCACAGAAGCGGAAACCCCTGGACAGAAATAGAGATGTCGAGGGTTTGAGTTCATAGGTTGCAAAAATCAATTGAGAGCTCGGTTTAAGGCGATTTTGAGTGGGATTTGAAGTGAAGATCACTGGGTAACGTTTCTTTGGTCCCTTCTTCTTATATTTCATCATTTTATAGTTAACTACACCATTGGAATTCGAATTTAGGATCAAAAATTGGAAGAAACTTCATAGACCTAATTATTGAGTTTTGAGTGGGCAATTGACCTCCGATTTGGGAGATTTTTATACGGTTAGACTCATGAGAGTACGAGGCTTCTGAAAATGTAAAAAATTATTCGATTCCGAGACGTTGGCCTGAGGGGCATTTTGGTCATTTTACCTATTTGTGCGCCCTAGCTGTAAATTTATTAGTGGAATCAGTTATTTGCAATATTATTTACGATATGTAATTGAATTGAATAGATTTGGGCCATTTGGAGTCGGATACTCGTGGCAAAAGCGTGGTTTCTATTGATATTGAGCCGGTTCGAGGTAAGTGGCTTGTCTAACCTTGTGTGGGGGACCTTTCCCCTTAGGATTTGTTATTTGTTGACTTGAGTGCCTTGTACGCGAGGTGACGGGAGCATACTTGAGCCAATTGTTGAAAATCCGGTTTCTTTAAGATATTGAGATTGAGTTCCTTTCATATTTGCTTTATTCTACTTGCAATTATAACCTGTGCTAGATTAGGAAAGCATGTTTAGTTGATTTAACTTGCCTAATTGCTTAAGTTGTCTTAACTGTACTATGTGAAGCATGTTAGGCCAGTACTACCTGTTGCTTGTCTTTTGTACTTCGTTTCTGTGTACCTTCTGGTTGTGATTGCGCATTTACATTGGGACTACGGATATGGGATTCCGGTAGCTCCCCCTCCCCCCCCCCCTTTTGTTTGTTTACTTTGGGATTGCGGGTTCGATTCCCGATAGATCCCCGTACACTTTTACTTTGGGACTGCGGGTTAGATTCCCGATAGATCCCCCCTGCACTTTTACTTTGGGACTGCGGGTTAGATTCCCGATAGATCCCCCTGCACATTGGTGGTTGGACTACGGGACGGTATCCCGGGAGATCCTTCTGATGTACACATATGATGGACTACGGGACGGTATCCCGGGAGATCCACTGGACAGTTGAGGAAAAAGGGCTACAGGACGGTATCCTGGGAGACCCTCATTGTTATCATTGGTATTGAGCTGTGTTTACTCTGTGCTTATTCTGTACTCGTGTAGTTGTTATAGCCTCATTCACTTGTCTTATCTCACTGCTGTACTTATTATATCTATCAGATTTTTATATTGTTAAATTATTATTATCATTATATTTTGTCTCAGTAGGGCCCTGACCTTCCTCGTCACTACCCAACCGAGGTTAGGCTTGGCACTTACTGAGTACCGCTGTGGTGTACTCATGCCCTTCCTGCGCATGTTTTTCATGTGCAGATCATCCAGGTACCTCTACTCAGGCGCACTATCAGTGAGGCAGGAGGACTACGGAGACTTCGAGGTAGATCTGCTGCGTCCGCAGACCGACGAGTCTCCCTCTTACTCTATCTTTAGTACTTAGTTTTCCTTCTTCGGTTGTTAGAAATTCTGGAGTTTGGAACCTTTATTATACACTTCTGTAGCCTGTGTTGCCCGTGAGTTTCCGGGTTTTGGGAATTGTTTTAGACTTGTGATATTGAGTTGTACTTGCCAAGCGGCATTCAGTACAATTTCCTTTAGATATTTGATTTGATTTTTCTCTATTTTTCCGCAATTATTATATTTCCGCAAATGTTAGGCTTACCTGGTCATGGGGACCAGGTGCCGTCATGACATGTTCACGGTTGGTAAACTAGGGTCGTGACAAGTTGGTATCAGAGCTGAATGAACAGGGCGCACAGGTGTTTTCTATTGACTTGCGCTCAGGGTACCATCAGTTGAAGATTCGGGAGCCTGATATCCCGAAGATTGCCTTCAGGACTCGATACGGCCATTACGAGTTCCTTGTTATGTCATTTGGGCTGACCAATGCCCCTGCTGCTTTCATGCACTTGATGCACAGCGTATTCAGGCCATATCTTGACTCGTTCGTGATTATTTTTATTGATGATATTCTGGTGTATTCCCGGAGTCGGGAAGACCATGAGGAGCATCTGAGGACCGTGCTACAGACCTTGAGGGAGAAAAAGTTATATGCAAAGTTCTCAAAATGTGAGTTTTGGCTGAGTTCTGTGGCATTCTTAGGCCACGTGATTTCTAGTGAGGGTATTCGGGTGGATCCGAGGAAGGTAGAGGCCGTGCAGAGTTGGCCCAGGCCGTCCTCAGCTACTGAGATTCGTAGTTTCCTTGGCTTGGCGGGTTACTACCGTCATTTCGTAGAGGGATTTTCATCGATTGCTGCCCCTATGACTAGATTGACCTAGAAGGATGCCCTATTTCAGTGGACAGAGGAGTGTGAGGCGAGCTTTCAGAAGCTCAAGACAGCTTTGACTACAGCCCCTATCTTGATGTTGCCTACCGGTTCGGGGTCATATACTGTCTATTGTGACGCCTCGAGAGTTGGCCTTGGAGCAGTGTTGATACAGGATGGTAGGGTGATTGCCTACGCATCCAGACAGTTGAAGGTACATGAAAAGAATTACCCTGTCCACGACCTTGAGTTAGCTGTCATTGTTCATGCCTTGAAGATCTGGTGTCATTATTTATATGGAGTGCCTTGCGAGATCTATACTGATCATCGGAGTTTGCAGCACTTGCTCAAGCAAAAGGATCTCAATATGCGTCAGAGGAGGTGGTTAGAGCCGCTGAAGGATTATGACATCACTATCCTATATCACCCGGGCAAGGCCAATGTGGTGGCGGATGCCTTGAATCGCCGGGCGGAGAGTTTGGGGAGTTTGGCATATTTACCAGCTTCAGAGAGGCCTATGGCGATGGATGTTCAGGCCTTAGCCCGCCAGTTCGTGAGATTGGATCTTTCGGAGCCCAGTCGAGTTCTAGCTTGTGTGGTTTCCCGGTTCTCCTTAGTTGATCGTATCAGGGAGCGGCAGTATGATGACCCTCATTTGCTTGTCCTTCGGGACAAGGTTCAGCGTGGTGATGCCAGGGATGTGACCATTGGAGATGATGGAGTAATGAGGATGCAGGGCCGGATTTGTGTGCCCAATGTTGATGGCCTTCGAGAGTTGATTCTAGCAGAGGCCCATAGTTCGCGGTATTCCATCCATCCGGTGCCGCGAAGATGTATCAGGACCTGTGGCAGCACTATTGGTGGAGGCAAATGAAGAAGGATATAGTTGGTTATGTGTCTAGATGCCTCAACTGCCAGCAGGTGAAGTATGAGCACCAACGCCCGGGTGGGTTGCTCCAGCAGATAGAGATTCCAGAGTGGAAATGGGAGCGCATCCACCGTAGGTATTTTTGTACTTCGTCGGTACCTTCCGCGGACCTTGAAGAAGTTTGATTCCATTTGGGTTATTGTGGACCGGCTGACCAAGTCCGCTCATTTCATTCCTGTGTGTACCACTTATTCATCGGAGCGGTTGGCAGAGATTTATATCAGGGAGATCGTCCGTTTGCATGGTATTCCAGTTTCTATCATTTCAGACAGAGGTACTCAGTTTACATCGCGGTTCTGGAGAGCTGTGCAGCAGGAGTTAGGCACTCGGGTGGAGTTGAGCACAGCATTTCACCCCCAGACGGACGGACAGTCCGAGCGCACTATTCAGATTCTTGAGGACATGCTCCGTGCGTGCGTGATTGAGTTCGGAGGGTCTTGGGATCATTTCTTGCCATTGGCGTAGTTTCTTATAACAACAGTTATCAGTCCAGCATTCAGATGGCGCCGTATGAGGCTTTATATGGCAGGAGGTGTAGATCTCCGGTGGGTTGGTTTGAGCCGGGTGAGGCCAGGCTATTAGGTACAGAGATGGTTCAGGATGCATTGGAGAAGGTCAAGGTGATTCAGGACAGACTCCGTACAGCCCAGTCTAGACAGAAGAGTTACGCAGACAGGAAGGTTCGTGATGTTTCATATATGGTTGGTGAGTGGGTTCTACTTCGGGTCTCGCCTATGAAGGGCGTCATGAGGTTTGGAAAGAAAGGGAAGCTGAGTCCGAGGTTTATTGGCCCTTTTGAGATCTTGAGGCGAGTTGGGGAGGTTGCCTATGAGCTTGCCCTACCTCCCAGCTTGGCTGGAGTCCATCCGGTATTTCATGTTTCGATGCTCCGGAGGTATCACGGTGATCAGTCGAACGTGTTGGATTTCAGTTCAGTCTAGTTGGACAAGGATCTATCCTATGTTGAGGAGCCAGTGGCTATTTTGGACAGGCAGATCAGAAAGTTGAGGTCAAAGAACATAGCTTCAGCAAAGGTTCAATGGCAGGGTCAGCCGGCCGAGGAGGCGACTTGGGAGACCGAGCAGGATATGTGCAGCCAGTACCCTCATCTTTTCACTACTTCAGGTATGTTCTCTATGCTCGTTCGAGGACGAATGAATGTTTAAGTGTAGGAGGATGTAACGACCAGGCCGGTCGTTTTTGGAATTTACGCCCCGATCCCCCATTAACTGCTTCCCCTATAGTTCATTTCTGCTATTTTGGTTTGCCGGGACGTTCGGTATTGAGTTTTGGAAAGTTTTGGGACACTTAGTCCCGAAATGAGAGCTTAAGTGTTGAAAAGTGGTCCGTAGTCGGAACAGTGTGAAGACGATCTCGGAATGGAAATCCGATGGTTCCGTTAGCTCCGTTAGGTGATTTCG